>NC_081146.1:27982279-28099779 GCF_958295425.1 Solea solea | reverse complement strand
GTTTGTCTGTATCTGTGTCTGCACCTGTACCTGTCTGTCTGAACTCAACACTGTCATATTTCAGGAAGTGGAGCCGCTCACAGACTTCCTGCCCAACAAGATTCTCTCCTTCATCAACATCTCCACGGCAACAGTGGCCGACTCAGGTAGACGAACAACAGTTTATCTGTTTATCATGGTATTCTGTTGGTTTAGCGTTGGTTTAGCGTTGGTTTAGCGTTGGTTTACCGCTGGTTTACCGTTGGTTTACCGTTGGTTTACTGTTGGTTTATCGCTGGTTTACCGCTGGTTTACCGTTGGTTTACTGTTGGTTTATCGCTGGTTTACCGCTGGTTTACCGTTGGTTTACCGTTGGTTTATCGCTGGTTTACCGCTGGTTTACCGTTGGTTTACCGTTGGTTTATCGTTGGTTTACCGCTGGTTTAGCGTTGGTTTAGCGTTGGTTTACCGCTGGTTTACCGTTGGTTTACCGTTGGTTTACTGTTGGTTTATCGCTGGTTTACCGCTGGTTTACCGTTGGTTTACCGTTGGTTTACCGTTGGTTTACTGTTGGTTTATCGCTGGTTTTCCGCTGGTTTACCGTTGGTTTACCGTTGGTTTACTGTTGGTTTATCGCTGGTTTACCGCTGGTTTACCGCTGGTTTACCGTTGGTTTACCGCTGGTTTACCGTTGGTTTACCGCTGGTTTACCGTTGGTTTAGCGCTGGTTTAGCGCAGGCTGCGGAGTCCAGCCTGCAGGACCCAGAGGAGAGCGAACTCTTTGAATTCCCCGGACTCTCGTTGCTGAGCTGTGATTCACAGCCTCAGTGTTATGATGTACATATGTACAGTCTGGTGACGTCAGTGAGTCACAGGCTGATGCACTTATTGAAATCAAAGGATTTGCAACTAAATATTAAGTCTTATTCACTTTAATCCTTTTGAAGTCTTAATCTGTTCACATACTTTTGCTCACATGAAAACAGAAGTGTTATCTTCTATGTTGTATATCAGATCAAATGTAAATACCTGGAAATAAAAGCTGAAATGTTTTCAGTCTATGGCAAAAATAAAGGAATTTGTCTCACTGTTCCAATACTATAGGAGAACACTGTACACGTGTGTGTTGTGTACTCAAACTGTGGATCGTTTGCATCAATATTGGATCAATAATGTAGTGTTTTCTGTAGGCACATATGTGTGTAACGTTCAGGAGACAACGCAAGGAAGAAGAGTGATGAAGAACGTCACAGTGACAGTTCTGGGTCAGTGCGCACACACACACACACACACACACACATGCACACACACACGCACTAACTCTTTCCCTCTCTCTGATAGAGCGAGGTTACGTTTACCTGTGGCCGTCAGGTGACACTAACGTGTCGTTGGTCCTTCATCACACGGTCGAATTCAGCGTGGAAATCGACGCCCACCCCGCCCCCACCGTCGTTTGGACCAGAGACAACCGGACTGTTGCCATGGAAACCACCTCTGTTACCACCACTCACCTCACAGGCAGCAGGTCTGAGTCTCTTAATTGATTGGTTTGTTGATTGATTGATTGATTGATTGATTGATTGATTGGTTGATTGGCAGGTATTTTAGCAAGCTGATGCTGGTTCATGTCCAAATGGATCAGACAGGAAGTTATGTGGCGACTGTTTCCAATGACGACGACATTGCAGAGGTCGTTTTCAAACTGGAGGTCAAAGGTTAGACAGAGAGAGACAAGTGTTTAGTGTGCGTGTGCATGTGTGCTTACCTGTGTGTGTGTTTGTGTGCAGCGCCCCCTAGGATCACATCTCTGTCAGAGGTTGGCAGTGCTGCCATTTTGTGTGTCAGCGAGGGAGCTCCGCCCCCTACCGTTACCTGGTACACATGTCACATGTCACACAGGTAACAACACACACACACACACACACACACATATGCACAGGTGTTGCCATAGTAACAGGGTTGTCTGCAGGTGCAGTAATGTGACAGGCGGCTGGACTAGCCAATCAGCAACCTCGGAGAACATCACTGAGATGACGGAGAAAGGTGTCGCCCAGGTAACTAGTGATGTCATCAGATGGGAGGAGAGATGTCATGTTGAGATGATGATTGACAGCTGTGTGTGTGTGTGTGTGTGTGTATATAAACCATACAGAGTGAGGACATTTTGGGAGAGTGAGCTCAGGGTTAAGATCAGGTCAGGTGACGTGGTCTGAGGTTTTTTTTTTGCATGTCAGAAACGTCTCCATCATTCAAACCTTGTCACAGAGTAGATTTTCTTGTGATACGTCACTAATATGACTCCCCCCAGGGGGGCCCGCCCCACAGTTTGAGAAAGGCTGAGTCAGGGGCTAGACAATGTTTATGAGGGTCCTCACTACAGATGTTGTGCAAACGTGTGTGTGTGTGTTTGTGTGTGCAGGTACACAGTGTGATGTCACTCCTCGGTCTCAGCTCGGTGACGTTTGTTCGATGTGAAGTCAAAAACCTCGCCGGACGAAGAGTACGAGACCTGCGAGTACTGACCACATGTATGTACAAGTACTGTAGTACTACTGCAATACTACTGTAGTACTACTGTTGACTTAATATAATCATACAATCTCTCTCTTGGTTTGTCTGTCTCTCTCCCTCTGCACTGCATGCTGGGAGTTTGGTGGTGTGTGTTGTCATGATCTCGACCTTGGAAAGCAAAGGAGGAGTTGAAGATTTAACCCCGCCCCCAGTGTGATGTCCTGCAGGTGTGCAGAGGGGAACACAGTGTTGTGGTTGTAGCCATTGTAGCACGTTAGCTCCTCCCGCTAACCCAAAGCTGCTGCCAACTCATAGTAACCACGACAACAGCTCACTTGGGTGACACATGACCAAACTCGAGCCCCCTCCCACCTCTGAAATGACCGGTGTGGACTGTGACTTTTGTTGTGTGTGTGTAGATCACGCTGACGCCGTGTAACAGAAACCTCAGTGGACAAATGCTCCAGACAGCGTTGGAGACGGAGACGCGCACATCGCTCGCCGTCCACTCAGAACTGAGCATTACACATTAAAAACTAACGTTGGTGATGATCAGTGGATCAGTTTTAAATGAACCATGTGCCGGAGAAGATAGAAGGTAGGCTCAGGAGGTGGAGCCTGTCCTACAGAGGGAGGGCACTTATCATGAACCACCTGGTGTCTGCCTCCCTTTAGCACAGACTGGCCTGTGTGGACCCTTCTCCTAACCTGCTTTCAAAAATACCACAAGCTTCACTGGATCCCGCAGCTGTCCTCTACCTTGCTAAAGAGGAGGGAGGGCAAGGACTATGGCCCCAAGGACCTGGTTTTGAGACCGCTGGCCCACGTGATTCTCCAGCGGTTTGCTGGCCTGGGTCTAAAAGACCCTCTGTTCTTCATGGACCTCTGTACCTTACCACCATTCTACCGGGGAGCCTTCACTGTGTGGAAGCTGATGGCGAGGAGGTGGCTGCTTGAGGAGCTTGTGGTTTATGGAGGAAAACTCAGCTTCTGTCAGGCCAGGGTCACGACTCTGGGGTCTGTTGTTCACCTGGCTGGAGCTAGACCTGGCAGCTGGTGGGGGGATCCAGTCTGTAAGGAGCATAGGCAGACTGCTGGGGCACTGAGAGGCTGTCTCCTACTCCCTTTTATTGCCCCCCTGCACTTACGGTCTGTTTTTTTAAAGACTGCACTGGTTGGTTTTTAGAAGAGTTCTCAGCACAGCTGGAGAAGAGTTCTCAGGTTTTATCTTGGGTTTGAAGTAAACTTTTAAACTTGGCAGCCGTGGCCAAGTGGAAAGGGAACTTGACTTGTAACCGGAGGGTCGCCGGTTCAAATCCCCACCTGGCCAAAAAGGGCTGGGGTACCCCCTGGGTTAGGGTTAGGGTTAGCAAGGTACCCAATGCTCTCCGGGCGCTACTCAGTGTGGCAGCCCACTGCTCCTGATTCTAAAATGGGTCAAATGGAGAGGAATACTTTCCCTAAGGGGATTAATAAAATTAAAACTTTAAAATTTCATACTGGGACAGACCAAGATGGCCGTCTATATGAGCAGGAAAAGGAAAGAGGACAAAGACGTGAGCTTGTTGTTCACCAGAGTCCTCATACATTTGAAATACTACAGTCAAACGAGGACATGGAGCAGTTTATTAAGACCTGGACTCACCCTGGTCTCCTCTCAACGTCTCTCTAACGCCGTCTGCAGCAGCTAATCTGTGTGTTTTATTGATTTTACTCTGAAATTTTAACATTGTTTTTAATCTGTGCTTTTAAATCATTTTTTGATCAAAATGTGATTTTTCCTAATAGTTCAAATAAAATCTGTCTCTCTCTCTCTCTCGCTCTGTCTGCACCTGTCTCACAGCTCTCCTGTCTCAGGTGGCGGTGATGTCCTCAGTCCTGGTCTTGGTCATCATTGCTGTCTTCTTCCTCATTGTCCTCATCGTCCTCTGGAGAAAGGTCAGTGTCAACAAACTGTCAGTGGTTACCATCAGCAACAGTGACATCACTTCCTGTCATCTCTTCCTGTTTCGCAGAAGCCTCGTTATGAAGTTCGCTGGAAAGTGATGGAGTCTGTGAGTTCTGACGGACAGCAGTGCACCTACGTCGACCCCGTCAACCTGCCTTATGACTCCGCCTGGGAAATACCACGAGACAGCTTAGTACTAGGTAATACCACAAGAAGTACTCATTAAAAGCCACCGGAATGCAGTACAATGTAATACTACAAGAATGCAGTATTAGGTAATACCATGGGACGACGTAGTACTAGGCAGTACCATGAGAATGCAGTACTTTGTCATACCACCAGAATGCACTACTGGGTAATACCACAACAATGAAGTTCTCAGTTATACCACAAAAATGCAGTAATTTTTGATGTAGTACCATGAGCATTAAACACTCAGTAAAAACCACAAGACAGCTTAGTACTAGGTAATTCTTCATGAATGCAGTACTGGGTAATACCACCAGAATTATTTAATACCACAACAATACAGTACTATGTAATACCATGAGAATGAAGTACTTGGTATAAGCCACAAGAATGCAGTACTGGGTAATATCACAAGAGTGAAGTACTCGGTAAGAACCACGAGGCAGCGTAGTACCAGGTAATACCACAAGAATACAGTACTTGGTAATTCTACGAGAATGCAGTACTACATAGTACTACAAGAATGCAATGCTGGGTAATATCACAAGAATATAGTACTATGTAATACCATGAGTATGAAGTACTCGATAATACCACTAGAATGCAGCACTAGTTAATTCTAATGTCACACTATCACAGCTTAGTACCAGGTAATACCACAAGAATACAGTACTTGGTAATTCTACGAGAATGCAGTACTACATAGTACTACAAGAATGCAATGCTGGGTAATATCACAAGAATATAGTACTATGTAATACCATGAGTATGGAGTACTCGATAATACCACTAGAATGCAGCACTAGTTAATTCTAATGTCACACTATCACAGCTTAGTACCAGGTAATACCACAAGAATGCAGTACTATGTACTATCACAAAGTGGTACCAGATAACATGATCAATATTTTGATTAATAATTGTCTCTCTGCCCACCCGTCTGTCTCTCTGCAGGTCAGGTGTTGGGTTCAGGTGCGTTTGGTCGTGTTGTTGAAGCACACGTCTCTGGACTGATTCACTCTGATTCTACCACGAAAGTCGTTGTGAAGATGGTGAAACGTGTGTACCTGTCTGTCTGCCTGCACTTGTCTGTCTGACTTGTGATTATTTATAAAGATCATTCCCTCTATCTATCTGTGTGTGTGTGTGTTCAGGGAACAGTGGGTCAGTCCAGTCTCTGATGTCAGAGCTGAAGGTTTTGGTTCATCTTGGTCCTCATCTGAACGTGGTCAATTTGCTTGGAGCCTGTACCGGCCCACCAGGTAATCATTCATTTAACCAACTCATAACTAACCAAGATCAACCCTAAACTAACCCTGATTTAAGATTAAACTAATTCTAACTTTATCCCACAGTAAACCTGACTTAATCCTCAACTAATCCAAATGTAATCATCAACAATCAAAAACATCTAAACCCAATCCCAAACTAATCCAAATGTAATCCCAAACCAATCTTGATGTAGGTGATCTGAAACTAATCCCAATTTAATCGTCAACAAATCAAAATGTAATCCAAATTTAATCCTAAACTAATTCTAACTCAATCCTAAAATAATTCCAAATTAATCTCTGTGCTCAGGCCCTGTCTATCTTATCACTGAGTTCTGTCGCCATGGAGACCTGGTCAACTACCTGCACAAGAACAAACACACCTTCTTACAGAGAGACACCAACACCAGGAGGTCAGTGCACACACACACACACACACACACACACACACACACACTCTCACTCTCTCTCTCTCTCTCTCTCTCTGCGTACTGAGTGTCTCTCGGCCCGCAGCAACAGTGATGGTGGTTACATGGACATGAACAAAGAGGAGTGCGCTCAGTACGTCGCCATGGAGACGCTGAGCTACGCCCACATGGAACCCCCTGTGTACGAGACGCCATGCGTATCATCAGGTGAGACAATGACGATGGTGACACCTGTAATACCAAAGTACTGCAGTGTACAACAGTATACACTGCATATAGTACAGTGTATACAGAGTAAGAGGTTGTGTATGATCAGTGGCTGTGCTGTGGTTCTCCTCCAGGTCAGCAGGAGGCAGCGTCTGTCCTACTCAGTGATTCTCCTGTCCTCGGCCTCAACGACCTCCTCAGCTTCTCCTACCAGATCTGTCAGGCCATGGACTTTCTGTCATCCAGAAACGTACCACGTGCTACTTGTTGATGTGTCTACATGTTTGTATTGTTGTTAGTTGTTTGGTTGTGTTGTCGTGACACGTTTACATGTTTGTATTGTTGTTAGTTGTTTGGTTGTGTTGTCTTGACACGTTTACATGTTTGTATTGTTTTTAGTTGTTTGGTTGTGTTGTCTTGACACGTTTACATGTTTGTATTGTTTTTAGTTGTTTGGTTGTGTTGTCTTGACACGTTTACATGTTTGTATTGTTGTTAGTTGTTTGGTTGTGTTGTCTTGACACGTTTACATGTTTGTTTACATGTTTGTGTTGTTGTTAGTTGTTTGGTTGTGTTGTCTTGACACGTTTACATGTGTCTACATGTTTGTGTTGTTGTTAGTTGTTTGGTTGTGTTGTCGTGACACGTTTACATGTGTGTCTACATGTTTGTGTTGTTGTTAGTTGTTTGGTTGTGTTGTCTTGACACGTTTACATGTTTGTGTTGTTGTTAGTTGTTTGGTTGTGTTGTCTTGACACGTTTACATGTTTGTTTACATGTTTGTGTTGTTGTTAGTTGTTTGGTTGTGTTGTCTTGACACGTTTACGTGTGTCTACATGTTTGTGTTGTTGTTAGTTGTTTGGTTGTGTTGTCGTGACACGTTTACATGTGTGTCTACATGTTTGTGTTGTTGTTAGTTGTTTGGTTGTGTTGTCTTGACACGTTTACATGTTTGTGTTGTTGTTAGTTGTTTGGTTGTGTTGTCTTGACACGTTTACATGTTTGTTTACATGTTTGTGTTGTTGTTAGTTGTTTGGTTGTGTTGTCTTGACACGTTTACATGTTTGTGTTGTTGTTAGTTGTTTGGTTGTGTTGTCTTGACACGTTTACATGTTTGTTTACATGTTTGTGTTGTTGTTAGTTGTTTGGTTGTGTTGTCTTGACACGTTTACATGTTTGTTTACATGTTTGTTTACACGTAGGTTTACATGTTGGTTTACATGTTTGTTTCGTGTTTGTTTACATGTAAACAAACTCTGTTGTTATGTTGTGTTCCACGATGATCCCATGGATGTGGGCGTGTCCTGTGGCATCTCTTAGTGCGTCCATAGAGACCTGGCGGCTCGGAACGTGCTGGTGTGTGAGGGGAAGCTGGTGAAGGTCTGTGACTTTTTTCTGGCCCGGGATCTGATGAAGGACCACAACTACGTTGCCAGGGGAAACGTCAGTTAGTTTAATGAATGAACTTTATTAACTGTGAAAGATGGTAAACAAGTTCACGGCTTCTTCCTGTTGTGCTTCAGAACTTCCTGCCACTGAAGTGGATGGCACCAGAGAGCGTGTTCCAGAGCATCTACAGCTCCCAGAGCGACGTGTGGTCCTATGGCGTTCTGCTGTGGGAGATCTTCTCACTGGGTAAATCTGAAGAACCAGAGCAGAACCTGCGATGTTGACCACTCTGAACCAGTCTGACCTGTTCTAAACCGGTCTGAACCAGTCTGACCTGGTCTGAATCGGTCTGAACCAGTGTACACCAGTGTGAGCCAATCTGATCTAGTTGGGACCAATGTCTACCAGAACACACATGTACAACCCTGTCTGAAATGGTCTAAACTGGTCTAGACTAGTCCATATCTACCCAACCTGGTATAACCTGATCTGAACCAATGAAAACCAGTTTGAGCCAGTCTGAACCAGAACATGTTTGTGTTTGTGTCTCAGGTGAGAGTCCGTACCCTGACCTGCCCGTGACTCAAGAGTTTTACTCTGCTTTGAAGAGACGACACAGAATGACACGCCCTGACCACGCCCCAGAGATAATGTATGATCAGACAACACACTAACAACACAAACGCTCATACACACAACACACAACAACACAATGTCTGCTGTGTCACTGTAGCTATGAGCTGATCACAAGATGCTGGGAGGAGGAGCCTCAGTCCAGACCGTCATTCTCTTCAATGGTTGTTTCTGTGGGGAACATGATGACTGATGAACACAACAAGGTACACACACACACAACTGATAAGGACAAGGAAAAACTGATGATTTTAGCCACTTAACAAAAGACGCAGGGTCCTCTGCTGCCTCGTGTGGTCACTTTGTGTCACTGAGGTCAATCTGAACCAAAATAAGACATTTGAACTTAGTGATGGAGGCAGCTGTGTGTGTGTGTGTGTGATAAAGGACTTTGGTGTGGGAGAGTGAGCGGTTTACAAACTTGTCTAGCAGTGAGATAAAGACGTGAACTTATTCATTTGAAGATACTGTAGACGTAATTGAAGTAGACTTTATGAGCCATGAGTCTTTAGTTAAGTGGCTAAAAAAAATCAGCAATGTTTTCACTGAGTGTTGATAAATGAACATAAAATACTTTTAATAAATGCATACATATTGTTATTATTTTCACATTTTAAATATTTGACTTCATTTATTACTTTATATTTATTAAAATATACATTACCATGTGGAAAATAGATATATTATGTACATATTATATTTAAATACATATACTGAATAATATAAATCTAAAATTCAAAGTTAAAATAAATAAAACATTAATAATATACAAACTTTCACAAACTGTCAGGTCAAAATAACAAATCTATGGATCACACCAAGCATCTAATGACAGATCAGAGGTAACGCTGCCTTCTGCTGGACACTGAGCACCAGCGTCTGCAGAAGCGAAGCTTATCACCTCTGACAACATCGCTGCCTACTATAAACTATAAATACGTATGGTACTAGTGCTGTCAAACGATTAAAATATTTAATGATTAATCGCATTAATGTCACATTTGTATCTATTCTAAATGTCCCTTGATTTCTGTTTGTCCCATTATTTTTTCTCACTTTAATGCTCTTATCAACATAGAAAAGTGGATGTTCTCGCTTTATTGAGACAATATCTCTGTCACCTGCATATTTGGACTTATTCCTCTTATTGTGAGAGCTGCACAATAATAAGAGAGGCTGTGTATCACCTGCAGTGTGTGAATAAAGAGAGTAACGAGCTAATCCGAGCTAAAGGAGCTAGCAGTCTTCAGTGGTCTCCTTACTACAGTTGGTGGTCTGCCAGCTTGGTTGGTAACACTGCAGACATCATGACTTGGATGTGGAGAGTGCGTCGAGAAATGATCCAGACTGCGTTGCAGACGGAGAAGCGCACAGCGCTCGCGTCCACTCAGAACGGAACTCTGTGGCCGGCTCGCAGAGAGCCTGTTGTGTTGTTTCCACTCTAGCTAGCTCCACTGTGCTGTGGTAGTTTTTACTCGTTGTTGCAACGACATGTGAAAAAAAACACAAAGTTTGCTCGGCCAAAAAGAACGTTAATCTCACGATAAACAAATTGACGTCGTTAAAATGGGTTTGTTAATAATGCGTTTAACTGACAGCACTAAATAAAACTCAAACCATGTTTGAATTCTAAATGACTCATTTCTCGCCCCAAATGATCTTAAAACTGCGTTCAGGACACAGACAAATATTTATTTCAGGTTTATATTTGTATTCTCTGCTGCTATGTTCCGGCAGAATGCATTCTGGGATATATGGCTTTCCTAAGTACGCTCAAGTCACCACCCGATGCATGCTGGGTAAAACAGGCGGAGCGAAAACACTGTCTGTCTGTCTGTCTGTCCGTCTGTGTTTCCACACTTGCACTTGCCAATATGACCAACAGACACCACCAGAGGCTTGTTGCGTGGGGGGTGAAGTCGGCCATCTTTGATTGTCTTGTGTTGACGTTGTTTAGCGCTACATCCAGCTGACACAGGACTTCCTGAAAGGAGACAATCCTGCTGTGGTACGATCCAGAGCTGCACGCACACAAGGTAACACAAACGCACACAAGGTAACACACGCGCACACAAGGTAACACACACGCACACAAGGTAACACACGCGCACACAAGGTAACACACACGCACACAAGGTAACACACGCACACACAAGGTAACACAAACGCACACAAGGTAACACACGCGCACACAAGGTAACACAAACACACACAAGGTAACACACATGCACACAAGGTAACACACACGCACACAAGGTAACACACGCACACACAAGGTAACACAAACGCACACAAGGTAACACAAACACACACAAGGTAACACACATGCACACAAGGTAACACAAACACACACAAGGTAACACACACGCACACAAGGTAACATGTACACAAGGTAACACAAACACACAAGATAACACACACACACACACATGTTTAAAGGGAGCTAAAACTGTCACTAACCCCGCCCACTTTGCCTTTAAAGGAAGCCCTGACGCTCAGGCAAAAGACCACCTGCCTGAGGCGGGGCTAGAGGAGGCCTCAGGCAATATTGCTGACATCACCATAGAAATGAGTGGCGGCGCTGCGCTGGACGCAGCCAGGTACGACTTTTACTTTGAAGGTCACATTGTTTTACTCTGAAATGTCTGAGGATGTTGACTTCATGTCCTCTGCAGCCATGAGTCCTCAGACCTGCCCCTCTGCCAGGAAGTGACTTCATCAGCGGGGAAACAGGAAGCTGAGGAGGAGGAGGAGAGCAGCCTGTGAAGGTTCAGAGGATTCATGAACATGTGTGTGTGTGTGTGTGTTATCCTCCATTTATTCTTTGTATTAAAGTGACGCTGCAGCTCGTCTGAATCAGTCTTTGATTTCTGTGTGTAGTACAATACACACACATTTATGTAAATGTATTTAATTAGTGTTCTCAACGTTAACGTGTTCATCGAAATCATTTAATGCATAAAAATTCAAGAAGCCACTGGTGTTGTGTCGGGAGATTCCTCGTATAACCGTCGTGTCAAGAATTCACACTTTGTCTGAGGAGGAGAGAACACACTGGACGTCTGTCAACAACCTCATTTCACTGATGAAGACTGGACTCTGACTGTGAGTCAAACATCAGTGCGACACTGTGCCAAGGCATGTGCTAACCATGCCAACGACTGGAAAATCAAGGAAACATGAAGCACACTTGGCAACGACAGTACTCGTAACATCCAATCCAACTTTATTTTAACAAACCACAATGGACCAAAGTGCTGTACAGAATAAATAAAAGGCATAATAAGTAAAAGGTTCAAAATTAGATAAAACAGATGATTTAAATACATTTAAATCATAAAAACACAATAAGAAATAGCAGCCATACAATAAAAAAAACTACAAATTCTATTCAAATTAAAATAAGTAAAATAAATAAAAATCAACGTCTCATGAAGTGTCAAAGGCCAAAGAGAAAAGGTGGGTTTTAAGAAGGGATTTAAAAACAGACAAGGTCTTATGTGCAGAGGCAGATCATTCCAAAGTTTTGGAGCTGCGACAGCGAAGGCACGATCCCCTCTGAGCTTCCGCTTGGTTTTAGGCTGATCAGCTGACCTGAGAGAGTGAGTGGGTGAGTATGGATGTAGAAGCTCAGAGAGGTAGGGCGGGGCAAGACCATTCAGGGATTTAAAAAAAAAAAAAAATCATTTTAAAAATCAATCCTTCAGTGGAGTGAAGCTAAAATGGGGGAAATGTGCTCAAATTAATGTGTGCCAGTTAAAAGACGTGTGGCAGCGTTTTGTACCATCTGAAGACGGGCAATGGAGGACGCACTAACCCCCACATAAAGTGAATTACAGTAATCCAGCCGAGTGGTGACCATTTCAAAATGTTGCCTCGAAAGAATTGGCTTTATTTTGGCCAGCTGCCTCAATTGAAAAAAGCTTGATTTAACAACAGACCTGATCTGGTTGTCAAGCTTCAGATCAGAGTCGATTTTAACCCCCAGGTTTGTGATAGTGGGTTTTAAAAGCAGTGCCAAGCAGCCCAGATCTACGTGGGGGGTCCCAGTGGTGCCACCAAACACTTTTTGTCATTGAAATTTAAAAAGATAACCTCGAATAACACAGGCATGTGCCCAGAAAACACTGCATCACAAATCTCAAGGTTAAAAACAGGCAAACCATATGACAAAACAAGACGGCCAATCAGAGGGTCAGACAGGTGACACAGAGCCCATCGGCTAATCAGAGGGTCAGACAGGTGACACAGAGCCCGTAGGCCAATCAGAGGGTCAGACAGGCGACACAGAGCCCGTCGGCCAATCAGAGGGTCAGCCAGGCGACACAGAGCCCGTCGGCCAATCAGAGGGTCAGACAGGCGACACAGAGCCCGTAGGCCAATCAGAGGGTCAGACAGGCGACACAGAGCCCGTCGGCCAATCAGAGGGTCAGCCAGGCGACACAGAGCCCGTCGGCCAATCAGAGGGTCAGCCAGGCGACACAGAGCCCATCGGCCAATCAGAGGGTCAGCCAGGCGACACAGAGCCCATCGGCCAATCAGAGGGTCAGCCAGGCGACACAGAGCCCGTAGGCCAATCAGAGGGTCAGCCAGGCGACACAGAGCCCGTCGGCCAATCAGAGGGTCAGACAGGCGACACAGAGCCCGTCGGCCAATCAGAGGGTCAGACAGGCGACACAGAGCCCGTCGGCCAATCAGAGGGTCAGCCAGGCGACACAGAGCCCGTCGGCCAATCAGAGGGTCAGCCAGGCGACACAGAGCCCGTCGGCCAATCAGAGGGTCAGACAGGCGACACAGAGCCCGTAGGCCAATCAGAGGGTCAGACAGGCGACACAGAGCCCGTCGGCCAATCAGAGGGTCAGCCAGGCGACACAGAGCCCGTCGGCCAATCAGAGGGTCAGCCAGGCGACACAGAGCCCGTCGGCCAATCAGAGGGTCAGACAGGCAACACAGAGCCCGTCGGCCAATCAGAGGGTCAGACAGGCGACACAGAGCCCGTCGGCCAATCAGAGGGTCAGACAGGCGACACAGAGACCGTAGGCCAATCAGAGGGTCAGACAGGCGACACAGAGCCCGTAGGCCAATCAGAGGGTCAGCCAGGCGACACAGAGCCCGTCGGCCAATCAGAGGGTCAGACAGGCGACACAGAGCCCGTCGGCCAATCAGAGGGTCAGACAGGCGACACAGAGCCCGTCGGCCAATCAGAGGGTCAGCCAGGCGACACAGAGCCCGTCGGCCAATCAGAGGGTCAGCCAGGCGACACAGAGCCCGTAGGCCAATCAGAGGGTCAGACAGGCGACACAGAGCCCGTCGGCCAATCAGAGGGTCAGACAGGCGACACAGAGCCCGTCGGCCAATCAGAGGGTCAGCCAGGCGACACAGAGCCCGTAGGCCAATCAGAGGGTCAGACAGGCGACACAGAGCCCGTCGGCCAATCAGAGGGTCAGCCAGGCGACACAGAGCCCGTCGGCCAATCAGAGGGTCAGACAGGCGACACAGAGCCCGTCGGCCAATCAGAGGGTCAGACAGGCGACACAGAGCCCGTCGGCCAATCAGAGGGTCAGACAGGCGACACAGAGCCCGTAGGCCAATCAGAGGGTCAGACAGGCGACACAGAGCCCGTCGGCCAATCAGAGGGTCAGCCAGGCGACACAGAGCCCGTCGGCCAATCAGAGGGTCAGCCAGGCGACACAGAGCCCGTCGGCCAATCAGAGGGTCAGACAGGCGACACAGAGCCCGTCGGCCAATCAGAGGGTCAGACAGGCGACACAGAGCCCGTCGGCCAATCAGAGGGTCAGCCAGGCGACACAGAGCCCGTCGGCCAATCAGAGGGTCAATGTGTATGTGAGTTGGAGACTCATTGTTTGTGTACATTGATTTGATAACGTCATGTACAGCAGATATGACTCGTGCCAAACACTTTTCCTTTTGTTTTTGGTTTATTTGGTTGTTGATGGTCTGCTGTGCAGTTATTTTCAGAAGTGTAGAAGTCTGTGGTCGATTGGTGAGGTTTTGAGGTTTTGAGGTTGCTGTAGTTCTGTAGTTATGAGGTGGACGCAGCAGTGTGATCAGTGCTTGGTTCCAAATGTTTAAGACTTTGAATATTTAATCTTGGATGCCATCAGCACCACAGGACTTCTTGCTTTTCGAGTTATTTTATTTTGTCCTGTAGTTCTTCAAGTGAAATTGGGAAGTCTAACTGGTTCTGGTGTTTATCTGAAGTGAGTCCTCTTGTCTCTCTCTCTCTCTCTCTCTCTCTCTCTCTCTCTCTCTCTCTCTATCGCTCTCTCTCTCTGAGCGCACGCGCAGTGACGTGTCGTTACTTCCGCGTGCTGGAGCTGTCACCGCCTGACGCGGATCAACGCACACGGTAAGTTAGTGAATAAACTGCGGCTCCTCTGAACCCGACCTCGGCTCCTCTGAGCCCGGACCTCGGCTCCTCTGAGCGGCTCCTCTGTGGAGCTACAGCCGCTGTCAGGAGCTCGGAGCCCGGCAGAGAGAGCCAGAGAGAGCCGCGCTCAGATGTTTGTTGTTTCCTGGTTGAAGTGAGAGGAGAAAACACAACTTCCGGTCACATATTCACAATAAGAATTAACACACACACACACACACACACACACACACACACGTAGAGCTATACAGTGTCATGTTTTTATATGAATCATCTGCTTAACTGTGTTTGCGTGCGCGTGCGCACCCTTCCTCTTCCTCTCTGAACAGAAAAAAACAAAGATGAAGAACAAAGTCTCTCAAGGTAACAACACTTTGAAGGTTCATTAATGCGGGAGCCTGGATGTTACCATGGTGACAACAATGTGTGTGTGTGTGTGTGTGTGTGTGTGTGTAGTCAGTGTAAAGAGACGCTTCTGGTCGTGGCATCAGTACCTGAAGGAACAGAAATGTGAAGCTGCTCCTGTGTCACTGTTCACACAGGTAACACACACACACACACACACATCATCAACATAATATATCCCTAACCCTTCCACCTCCCTCCTTTATGGGGGTTAGTCTTGATTCAAGATTCAAAGATTCAAGATTCAAAGTGTTTATTGTCATATGCACAGTAAAGAAACACATTTCCCTGTACAATGAAATTCTTACTGTGCTGTCCACTCCAAAAATACCAGCAAAAAGTACACAAAGAAATAGTATTTTAAAAAAAATGTATATGAATATACATATAAGAAAAATAATAAAATATAAATAAAAAAGAAAGAAATATATATATATATATATACATAAAAAACATATGTAGATATATGAATATACACAGAAGAACCCTAATAGTGCAAAGGTGCTGTGCTCAAGTAACAGGTGTAAAGTGACAATGACAGATTTAAAGTGACAGTGAAAAGTGTAGCCCGTTCAGCTTTTGAGGATTCTGATGGCAGTGGGGTAGAAAGGGTTCTTAAAACGTGTCGTCCTGCATTTCACACTCCTGTACCTCCG
The DNA here is from genome assembly GCF_958295425.1 of Solea solea. Taxonomy (NCBI): domain Eukaryota; kingdom Metazoa; phylum Chordata; class Actinopteri; order Pleuronectiformes; family Soleidae; genus Solea; species Solea solea. The sequence continues at coordinate 28,083,772 of NC_081146.1, read as the reverse complement.
TCCTGAGGGCAGGAGTGTAAACAGTCCATGTTGTGTGTGGGTGCAGAGAGGGCAGTGGAGACCTGGTGATCCTCTCAGCTGTCTGTACCACTCTCTGCAGGCGTTTGCAGGCCATGGCCGTAGTGCTGCCGTACCACATGGTGATGCAGTTGGTTTAAGAGCATATTATATATTATATTGATTTAAGAGCATATTATATATTATATTGATTTAAGAGCATATTATATTGATTTAAGAGCATTATTTATTGATTTAAGAGCATATTATATTGATTTAAGAGCATATTATATATTATATTGATTTAAGAGCATTATTTATTGATTGAAGAGCATATTATATTGATTTAAGAGCATTATTTATTGATTGAAGAGCATATTATATTGATTTAAGAGCATATTATATTGATTTAAGAGCATATTATATTGATTTAAATTAAATTATAATAACCCGGGGGAGAAGGATTCGAGGACCAGTTTTCAAAAGAAAATCCGTTTTTTTTATTAACCTTCAGGATATTTAACAACGCAAAAATGACAGAGCTTCACGTAGCTGCAGCATATCACACAGCTCGCCACGGCTGTAAGGATAACCAGCTGCACACGACTGGAGGAACACACAGTTTCACACAGCCGTCAACAGAGAGCGAGAGAGAGAGACCGCGGATCACCTCCTCCTTTTAAGGTGCAGCTGATTAGCTGGGATTGATGTCAGCCTGCACGGAGAAAAACAACAGAGCAACAACACAACACACACAACATCCCCAGTCGTAACACACACTAAAAAAAAAGCTCAAAAGCCTAAAAGTGGATACAACAAAGTGCAGTAAAATTACAGATTGCTAAACTTTTTTCGTTTAACAAACTCTCCCTCCCTCAGTTTCAGTTGTTTCCCAGTAGAAGATCAGGTTTTAAAGTTGGGATGAAGTTAGAGGGCGTTGACCCGCTGCACCCGTCCATGTTCTGTGTTTTAACGGTTGCTGAGGTAAGACATTTACACACACACACACACACACACACACTTGTTTTATATCTTAGTAAAGGGTAAAGGACATTCCAGAACCCTGACCTAAACCCAATTCTAACCCTAATCCTAAAACCAGGTCTTAACCCTAAAAAGGCCCTTTAAAGTTGTGAGACAAAATGTCTTCAGTAAGACAGGTTTGTCACAATGACACACACACACCTGTCTCTCTAACAGGTGATTGGTTATCGACTGCGTCTCCATATCGACGGATACTCAGAGTGCTATGACTTCTGGGTAAATGCTGACTCAGCAGATATTAGACCAGTGGGTTGGTGTCGAGACAACAACCACAAACTCCACCCACCTAAAGGTAAGCTTGTGTATTTCCACGCCTGTCACAGGTAACCACCTGACTGCTGTGACTTCACTGTGACATCACTGCTCCTGTCTGTCTCTCTGTAGGCCACAGTGAGACAGCCTTTGATTGGCAGGTCTACCTTCAGTCCACAGGATCTCATGCTGCTCCACCCACTCTGTTCACCTGTCACACTGCTGTCAGTATACACCTGCCTGTCTCTCTGACCTGTCTGACTCTCTGTCCAGATTGTCGCTCTGTGTCCTATCTGTCTCTGTGTCCTGATTGTCTCTGTGATCTGTCTGTCTCTGTGTCCTGATTGTCTCTCTGTGACCTGTCTGTCTCTGTGTCCTGATTGTCTCTCTGTGACCTGTCTGTCTCTCAGGAGTGTGGGTTTGAGGTGGGGATGAAATTGGAGGCGGTTGACAGGAAGAATCCAGGACTTGTCTGCGTCGCTTCTGTCACTGACGTCATTGAAGATCGATTTCTTGTTCATTTTGACAACTGGGACGACACATATGACTACTGGTGAGGAAGACGGGTGTACCTCACCTACCTGTACCTCACCTGCCTGTTCCTCACCTACCTGCTCCTCACCTACCTGTTCCTCACCTACCTGTACCTCATACACACCTTATACTATTAACTGTGATAAACCACAAATATTTATAAAGATGAAGTTAGAGAAAAGATTAAAAAAATCATATTATAAAATATTATTAAAAAAGCATATTTAATAAAAAAAAAGCACTCACTCACTCACTCACTCAGAGAGAGAGCGAGAGACAGACAGGTTACACAGAGACAGGTTACAGGACTCAGTGATGATTAACTGACTGATCTGATCTGTCAGGTGTTACAGTGACAGTCCATACATTCATCCTGTCGGCTGGTGTGAAGAACAGGGACGACCTTTGACCTCTCCACAGGGTAAGTAAACACACACACACACACCATCGTTTCTCAATATCCATACTTACAAGTAAAACATAGCAGCAGAGAATACATACGCTTTAAGATCATTTGAGGCAAGAAATGAGTCATTTAGAATTCAAACATGTGGTTTGTGTATTAAGATCTGACGTATTTATAGTTTGGCAGCGGCGTTGTCGGAGGTGATAAGCTCCGCCTCTGTGGACGCTCGGCGCTCAGCAGCGTTACCTCGGCCTGATCTGTCATTACAAGCTCGGTGTGATCCATAGATTTGTTGTTCACTTGTTATTTTGTTTTTAATGGAAACGTTTTGACCTGACAGTTTGAAAGTTTGTATATGTTAATGTTTTATTTATTTTAACTTTGAATTTTAGATTTATATTAAAGTCCCATGGTCATTGTATCTGTATTTAAATATAATATGTACATAAATATATAGATATATATACTCACACACACTACTCTACAATGCTGTTATATATCCACATTGGTCTGTATAGTTTAATAGAAATAAATTAATAAATGAAGTTAAATATTGAAAATGTGAAAATAATAACTATATATCTGCATTTATTAAAAGTATTTCATATGTTCATTTATCAACACTGTAGGTGGCGCTAATGAGGCTTAAGCACTCGGCGCCACCCGCAATTCAAACAGTTGAACAAGGAAGTAGCCGCTGTTCTAACTGAAGAATCATACTTGTGTACTCTGTACTTGGCGAGTATGTACTCGAGGCGTACTTCTCAACTATATACTTCCCAAGTACGCAAGTACATGCTTGCGTACTTGAGTATTGAGAAATGGCCTTTGTGTTACAGGTTATCCAAAGCCTGAGAACTTCCTGTGGGAGGAGTATCTGCAGGAAACTGGATCAACTGCTGCTCCCAGATCAGCCTTCAGACAGGTGTGTGTGTGTGTGTGTGTGTGTGTGTGTGTGTGTGTGTGTGTGTGTGTGTGTGTGTGTTGAGAGTAGTACAGTTATTCACAGGTGTGTTTTTGTTTCTGTCCAATCAGAGAGCTCCTCATGGTTTCCAGGAAAACCACAGGCTGGAGGTTGTCGACAGGAGGAACCCCATGTTGATCCGCGTTGCCTCGGTAACAGAAGCAGAGGATTTCAGATTGAAGGTGCTCCGTCTTTACCTGTCTGTCTCACTGTGTGTGTGACCTAATGTGATGACATCATCAGGGTTTGTGTGTGTGTGTGTGCAGGTTCACTTTGACGGCTGGTCTTCACAGTTTGACGTGTGGTGTGACAGCGACCTCTGTGACCTTCACCCTGTCGGCTGGTGCCAACGCACCGGACACCCACTGGAGCCACCCCCAGGTCAGACAGACAGGCCACAGAACGACAGACCAGTCAGACAGATGGGTCACAGAACGACAGACCAGTCAGACAGACGGGTCACAGAACAACAGACCAGTCAGACAGACGGGTCACAGACAGTAGCTAACATTGGTTGCTCTTCTTTTTGTGTGTGTGTGAGACAGGCCCCTCCCCCATCTCCTCCCCTTCTCAGGGTGTGTGTCCCACTCCAGGCTGTCGAGGAGTTGGACACATCAAAGGATCCAAATACACAGGACATCACAGGTACACACACACGTGACCTCCAGTAACATGCTGGTGAATATGTAGTGGATTGATGTGGAGGGTCATGACTCATGACATGATGTTTTCTCTGATCCATGTGTGTTGTCTATCTCTCCATCGTCTCTTCCCGTCTCTCTCTCTCGTCGCTCAGTGCCTTTGGTTGTCCGTACTCAGACATTAACATGCGTAAAGAGGCGGTGCTTCCTGACCGTCTGGGAGGAGAGAGAACCCTCGTACCTGTCACCATGAGGTAACCGATGGCAACCATGGACATAACAGACGTGACATCAGTGACCTCTGACCCTGTGTGTTTGTGAGTAGGGCAGGTGTCCAGGAAGAGGGGGAGCCTAACGACGCTTCTGTTCTGCTTCCACTGGGGAAAAGAAGACTGACAGACAGGTGAGAAACAGACTCAACTCAAACTCACGTTTAAAGCATCTGAAGTTCTGATGAAGTTCTGCAGGATGATGTCAACAAACATCAGTGAAACAGAAGACAACATCAAAGATTCAAATGATATAAAGTGGTTAGGCATGCATTTGAGAATACTAGGGTGCGGAGAGGTAGCTGGCATTGACTGTTCGCCGCTCGTCCCCGCCGTGTCCCAGTGCGGACAGTCTCCACAATGGTGGAGCTGTTTCTTTGAACTGTGTGTCCTTGGACGACTGTCTCCGCACGTGGGGTTTTAAGCCCAGCGCCCACCGCGAACGTGCTAACAGCAGCTCTGGCATTTGCCGGGGCCCAGATGAAGCAAAAGCCATTCAGCTCTTGGATGTATCCTGCCATCTAACGAAGGCCCACAGGTGGACTACCATCTCCTCTCCTGTTGTGGATCATCTTGGCTGGTCTGACCGTCATCCACCACTATTGGTGGCAAGGATACTGGCTAACGTTAGCATCAGCTAACACCTGTAACTCGAGAGCCGGCATGTTCGGCAGCTCAATGGAGCTCCAAGCGTCACCACAGCCTTGCTGTTTTACACCACAGTGACATTGAATTGAGCCTTCTGTCTGCCCCAAATTTCTGTTCTTTTGAAAATCTGGTACTCAAATGCAAACACCCTCTTAATGTAACAATAGCTCTTATTTATCGTCCTCCAAAATCCCAACCAACATTTATTACAGATATACACAATTTCCTCATTTCACTCTGCACATCCTACAAAAACATTTTGGTAATGGGTGATTTTAATATTCATATGGACTCTACCTCCAATCGACTTGCCACAAAATTAAAAGAAGTACTGGACTGCCTCAACCTCACCCAACATGTCAATGTCTCCACCCACAATAAAGGCCATACCCTGGACCTAGTTATCACAGACTCGCTCACAGTCACTGAGCTCCATGTATATGACACTGGTGTGTCTGACCATCAGGCAGTCAACATGAAACTCTCCCTGCCATCTCCCTACACAAAACCAAAACGTACAATAACTTTCAGGAACCTAAATAACATTGATTCCCCCTCTTTCAGTCATCATCTCCAGCTTCTTCTCCCACCTACATCCTCCTCAGTCTCCAACCTTGTGGATTTTTACAATAACAGTCTATCCTCCATCCTGGACTCTCATGCACCATTGAAAAAACGGACAGTCTCCTTCTCCGGTCTGCCCCATGGTACACAAAGGAGCTGAGGCAAATGAAAAGGTCAGGCCGTGTCCTGGAGCGAGCCAGCGTAACATCCGGCCTGACGGTGCATAAGTTGGCCTACCGGGAACATCAAAGATCTTACGCTAAAGCCCTTTCCGTGTCCAGGTCAGAATACTATTCCACAATCATCAACAATAACCCAGGTAACTCCAAGCAGCTCTTCTGTACAGTAAATCACATTCTCAAACCTCAGATCACTCCATACTACACTCATACAGACAGTAACTGCAACAAGTTCCTTGAATATCCGCTCATCTATCTTCCAAATGCATAGTCCCATTCAAGACATCCCAGCAACTTTCAGCACACAACATATCTCACATTTCATCCCCACAACGCAGCAGGAGGTCGAGAAGATCATCCGCAGATCCAAACCATCCACCTGCTCCCTTGATCCCCTCCCCTCTCCTCTGCTCAAAACACACAACCATTCCATTACCCCTCTTATAACAAAAATCATTAATCTTTCTCTCCAAACAGCCAACATTCCTCCCTCCCTCAAAACAGCTTTGATAAAACCTCTACTCAAAAAACCAACCTTAGACCCAATCCCTCTGTCAAATTACAGACCCGTTTCAAATTAGCAAAATCCTAGAAAAAGTTGTTTCCATCCAGCTTCACAACCATCTCAAATCAAATTACCTCTATGAAAAATTCCAATCCGATTTCCGCCCATCCCACAGCACAGAAACAGCTCTCATCAGAGTCACCAGTGATCTGCTGATGTCCTCTGACTCAGGTTCCACATCCCTCCTCATTCTTCTCGACCTCTCTGCTGCGTTCGACACCATTGACCACAACATCCTCCTCCACCGTCTCCATCACTTCATCGGCCTCTCTGACACTGCCCTTCACTGGTTCCGCTCCTATCTCACTGACAGGGCCGAGCATGTGGTCCTGGGGGATGCTAAATCTCGCCCCCACACTGTCACCTGTGGGGTCCCCCAGGGCTCCGTGCTCGGTCCAACCCCCTTCACCATCTGCATGCTTCCCCTCGGGTGTGTCGTCAGCAGGCATGGAATTAATTTCCACTGCTATGCTGACGACACACATCTCTACCTTAAGGTCTCCCTCTCTGGGTCCCCCTCTGCCACTGTTGCTTGTCTCGGCTCCTGCCTGGAGGAGATAAACGCATGGATGAGTCAAAACTTCCTGCAGCTGAACGGCTCAAAAACAGAAGCCATTCAAACCGGTACTCCTCAACAACTCTGTTCTTCCCCCATAACCTCAGTTTCACCTTTAGGCCACAACATCCCCTCTCTCCCTCCATTACCAACCTTGGGGTCAAGGACACGGCTCAAGACCATGGGGGCAGAGCTTTCGAAGCTGCCGCTCCCCGTCTGTGGATTGCCCTTCCTGACCACCTCAGGGCTCCACAGACAGAGGATGCTTTTAAAAAAGAACTCAAAACCTACCTTTTTAGAAAAGCATATAGCACATTTTTTTATCTTGTTTTTTACTCTGTAGCACTTTGAGATTTGTTGTTCGAATGTAAAGTGCAATACAAATAAAATCTATTATTATAAAGACACATAAAACAAACACACAGGAGTCCATCTGAACCTGTTGTTAAAATGATAATCAATAATAATACCGTTGCTTTATAAAGTGCCTTTCACCAAAGGTTGCTGTACAAGAAAAAACCACAGGATGCACATGGAGGCGGTCTGAGAGATAATGTGAAGCAAGTGAATGGAGAGACTTCTAACAGAGGAGGAGAAGCTGATGATCTTAACAGGGAGATGTTTCAGTATGTGGTGATGTGTTGCCAAGGTTTGGTCCGAGTGAGAGTTCTGGATGTCCAAACAGAACTGGGTTGCATTAGTCCAGGTGTGATGTGATGAAAGCATGAATCAGGGAGGGTCTGTCAGAGTCGCCAGACATTTTTGAGATGGAAAAAATATATTTAGTGACAGATTTGATGTGTGTGTCAAATGATGGAGTGGAGTCCATGACGCTGATACCAAGCCCAGCTGACTGGTGAAAAGGGGCGTCGACCCTGGACTGATCACAGCCCATCACAGGGTCACACACACAACCATTCAGACTCTCACCTACAGCAATCTGATCTAATCCCCTAATCTGACAGACAGCTGAGAGAAAGCCATAACAGATACCAAATACTGAGATCATAAAGAGGAAGACAAGTGTGTGTGTGTGTGTGTGTGTGTGTCCACCATTCTCCTACCTCTCTTTTGGCTCCACCCCCAGACTGCCTCACACAACCAAATTATTGCGTGTGAAACCAGAAGAGGAGGAGCTTCATTTGACAGCTCCAGGACCAGGTACAGCGCATCAACTCTAGAGTCTCCATTGTCTCTGACTTGTCTTTCCTCTGATCTGTCTATCTCTCTGACTTGTCTGTCTCTCTCAGAGTCTAGTCTTCATGCTGCTCTTCACCAGTCTGTCTTCCTGTCAGCCATGTCAGCTCAGCCTGGTCGTGACCTGTCTCTCTGCTGGGAACAACATCGTAAGCTGCTTCCAGGGGTCGCTAGAGTCCACGCCACTGCTGTCCAACACTGGAGCGTCCAACAGGTCTCTCTCTGACCTGTCTCTCTCTGTCTGTATCTGACCTGTCTGTCTCTCTGACCTGTCTGTCTCTCTGCAGGTGTCAGATTTCGTGGAGTCACTTCCTGGTTGTGAAAATCAGGCGTCTCTGTTCAGAGACGAGGTGAGACAACCAATCAGCTGCTGTAGATTTGATGACATCACAGTGAACCTGGTGTGATCTGATTGATTAGTGGCTGTATCTCTGCCTTTTAGCAAATTGATGGGCGGGCCTTCCTCCTGCTGACACAGAGTGACATGATCAGGATCATGTCAATCAAACTTGGCCCCGCCCTCAAGATTTACAATTCCATCCTCATGTTCAAACACGGCAACATCAAGATCCAATCACACACCGAGGACACGATCCAATCACACGCCGAGGACACGATCCAATCACACGCCGAGGACACGATCCAATCACACACCGAGGACACGATCCAATCACGCGCCGAGGACACGATCCAATCACGCGCCGAGGACACGATCCAATCACACGCCGATGACACGATCCAATCACACGCCGAGGACACGATCCAATCACACGACGAGGACACGATCCAATCACACGCCGAGGACACGATCCAATCACACGCCGAGGACACGATCCAATCACACACATAGCAATCTTGTGTTTAGACTCCCCCCCCGGGAGGGAGGAAGATCTTTGTTACAACAAAGATCTCAGGTCTCTTCAGGTCTCTTCAGGTTTCTTCAGGTCTCCTCAGGTTTCTTCAGGTCACTTCAGGTCTCTTCAGGTCAAATTACTTTTATCTCTACTTCAGGCTCCGCCTCCTGAGGGGCAGGGTGTGTATTTATAGTGCTAGATCTGGTGTAGGGAGGCGGAGCCTAACAAAGATCAGTTAAACAGAGAACATCAGTTCATAAGTTTCAGAACAAACAGTTCAGCCTCTGCTGAAAAAATAGGCTTTTATTGTTTTCCTGGGCTCTGCACAGCGGAAAGGCACTTCCGTTTGGTGATGATGTCATCAGTAAACCTCACCACCGTAGCTCCTCCTGGTGCGGGCACTAGTCCGGCCACATCCGGTTGCGTACATTCAACCGCAGAAGAAGAAGAACTACTCTGGTTGTAGCTGCTGAGATGCAGAGCATCCACCGTGCCAGAGGGGGAGCTGTGTATCTGAGAGCTGACGTGCTAATGACGTCACTTCCAGGTACCTGACCAATCACAGGACAGTGGGAAAGCTCTTGTTGGCTGGCCAATCACAACACAGTCTGTGTTCTGGGGGTGTGGTTTTGGTCTGAAACAGCGCGGCTGACGAGAGCGTCAGTGAGGAGATATTTCGATCAGCTCGTTTTGCAGCGATTGGATTTTGACCATGAAAACAAGATAATACACTGCCTGGCCAAAAAAAAACCTGGCCACCTGGATTTAACAAAGAAAACAGGTTGCTGCAGTTGGTCAGGTCTAGGTTCAGCAACATTATGTGCCCAAAGAATGAGGTCAGCTGACTACCTGAATATAATGAATGACCAGATTATTCCATCAATGCATTTTTCTCTTCCCTGATGACATGGGCATATTCTAAGATGACAATGCCAGGATTCATCAGGCTCAAATTGTGAAAGAGTGGTTCAGGGAGCATGAGACATCATTTTCACCACAGAGTCCACACCTGAGAAGGCTTTGCTCAGTGGCCCGACTCTCCCATCATCAATACAAGATCTTGGTGAAAAATCAATGCAACACTGGACAGAAATAAATCTTGTGACATTACAGTAGCTTATGGAAACAATGCCACAGTGAATGAGTGAGTAATCAAAGCCCTTTTTTTTAGGTGGTGACTTTTTTTTGGCCAGGCAGTGTAGTAACTTGTTTTCATGGTCAAAATCCTCCGTCGCTGCAAACAAGCCGATCGAAATATCTCCTCACTGACGGCAGTGGCAGGCAGTGTATATGTAGACCTCTATAACTAACATATACTATGTGCGATACCAGCATCCATGTCACCTTTAATCACTGAGCTGCCCCACCCACCCAAAACTGTAGCGTAAAGCAGGTTGGAGTGGTCATCAAGAAAAGCACTATTTTACCTAAAATCCAAAGAAAGCATGTTGAAGATGGAGGAAAAGACCACAGAGAAGGTCCATGAGGACCTGGTTTTTGTGTTTGCAGTTTTTTGTTCTGTACTTTGTTTCTATATAGTTCTATTTTAATTGTTTCTACATAAATCTATATCTATATATCTATATTTATTATATATTTGTATCTCCGCCTGAAAGCCTCTGTGATGACACAGTGAGGGGCGGGACAGATGTTTCCATGGTAACAGCTCAAGTGTTGATGTTTGTGGTCTGAGTTTGATCAATTAAAAGAACTTCAAACTGTAGAGAGCAGGGTCACACCTCTCAGTGAGCTCTGTCTGTCTGTCTGTCTGTCTGTCTGGTAGCTAAGTGTCTTGTAAGATTTTAATTCATTGTCATTTTGAAATGGATCCTGTAATTCACCAGGAGCCAGTGAAGTGATGTGCTCGTGTCTGTGAGCTCCAGTGAAACCAGGCTAACCCCAGCATATAAGGCGCTGTAGTAATCAAGGCAAATTGTGATGAATGCATGAATCAATCTCTCAAAAACAGGTTTAATTTAATTTATAACAGCTGATCTGTTCAGAATCCATTTTCCCCCCACAATGTTTGTTGTGATGCTTTCGTTGAAAGTGTCAAAGAACCCAGGTTTTCTCTTCAGAGGAACATGAATCACAGAAGCAAGTGGAATCAAAGAAAACAACAGAGGCCCGAGAATGGAACCCTGCGGCACTCCACAGGAGAGAGGTGCCGAGGAGTACACAAAACCATCAAGGCCGACACAAAAGGTTCTTCCAGTCAGAAAGGACCTGAACCACATAATGCCAACCCAGTGTTATGATCCACAGCAGAACCACACAGTCACCAGGAGGATGTCATTAAAAACTCATGAGCTCTGACTCTGTACTGTCTTCTTCTTCTTTTCCTTTCGGCTGCTCCCTTCAGGGGTCACCACAGCGAATCAGCCTCCTCCATCTCACCCTGTTCTCTGTATCCCCCTCTCTCACACCAACTAACTTCATGTCTTCTTTCACTACATCCATAAACCTTCTCTTTGGTCTTCCTCTAGACCTCCTGCTTGGCAGTTCCAACCCCAGCATCCTTCTACCAATAGACTCACTATCCCTCCTCTGTACATGACCAAACCATGTCATTCTGGCCTCTCTGACCTTATCTCCAAAACATCTAACATGTGCTGTTCCTCTGATTGACTCATTCCTGATCCTATCCATCTTTGTCACTCCCAAAGAGAACCTCAACATCTTCATCTCTGCTACCTCCAGCTCTGCTTCCTGTCTTTTCCTCAGTGCCACTGTCTCTAGACCATACAGCATCGCTGGTCTCACCACTGTCTTGTTTATCTTTCCTTAGATTCTGGCTGATACTCTTTTATCACACATTACCCCTGACACTTTTCTCCACCCATTCCAACAGTCTCCACTGCTCTGGACTGTTGACCCTAAATACTTCAAATCCTCCACCTTCTTTATCTCCACTCCCTGTAGCCTCATGGTTCCACTTGGGTTCCTCTCATTCACACACACATATATTCTGTCTTGCTGCGACTAACCTTCATTCCTCTCCTTTCTAGAGCATATCTCCACCTCTCGAGCTTTTCCTCCACCTGGTCTCTGCTCTCACCACAGATCACAATGTCATCTGCAAACATCATAGTCCATGGAGATTCCTGTCTAACCTCATCTGTCAGTCTGTCCATCACCACCGCAAACAAGAAGGGACTCAGAGCCGAACCCTGATGTAGTCCCACCTCCACCTTGAACTTCTCTGTCACACCTACAGCACACCTCACCACTGTCTCACAGGTGGCATACATGCACCAGTCTAACGTACTTCTCGGCCACTCCAGACTTCCTCATACAGTACCATAGTTCCTCTCTCGGCACCCTGTCATAGGCTTTTTCCAGATCTACAAAGGCACAATGCAGCTCCCTCTGACCTTCTCTGTATTTCTCTACCAGCATTCTTAAAGCAAATACTTCATTGGATGTACTCTTTCTAGGGATTTCGGGTTTTTCGGGGGGGGGGGGTTTGCTGGAAGGACTCTAGTGCGTGGTCTTGAGGCGTACTTCCACCGGCTCTACTCGCCTCGGCACGGCACGGCATGGTTAGGTACATACTCAACAAAAAACAATAGTTTGCCAATATTTTAGAGACGCCCCCAAAATCTCACAAATCGTGTTTCCAGGGGAGCTCATGTGTCATTAAGGTGGGGGGGTGGCTCTCCCTTAGTGCACACCAACACTGTGACTGTGTGACATTAAGACTCTGTCAGATTGTGTTACCGTGTGTTACTGTAGGCTCATCATCACTGTAGACACTCACTGGTACTGTAGACATTGTTGTGAAATGTTCCTGTCATAGATCACTGATCATGATGGAGATTATTGCTGATGTGAATATTTCTGATGCAGCTGGAAACACTTTAACTTCACTGTAGTTTAGAAGTGACTTTTTGAATCTGGCGTCAGATGAGATCTTAATGTTTGACAGCATTTCAGTGACTGCGTTTATATTTACAAGTGGTAATATAGTCATGAAATAGTGTTGAGAAAAATGTTTTAATAGAGTCAAAAAATCATGGAACTGGTTTGAACATGGACACTTCAGTTGGACTTTATATTTATAGGTCCTTAAGTAAACTATGTTTGATCCATATTCTCATCTTCAGTTTGTGTCTCGTCAGGTTACAGCTGAATAAATATCAGATCAAATGTAACATATGGTAGGATTGCAGCATTGTATCATCCATTAATGAAATTAAAGTCTGTTAAATGATGAATGAGTGGATTACGCTGTATAAAATGTAATAGTGTTCATTTATTGACTTGTCTCTTCACTACTGTTTTTGAAGATAAATGTCATGGTCGTTAATATTGCATGGGTTAATATTTCTGCTCAACTGGATTAAAATGGAGGCTGTGCTCTTTGTTTACCTGTTGCCATGGTGAATCATAGTATCAGAGCTCCATTGATGACGAACTCAGAGTGAACATACTCCGAGTGGATTGAACTAATGCTGATCAGCTGTTCTGAAACCGAAGACTCAGAGTTTGACAGCTCAGAGTTGGCCAACCTAGAGTTAAGGTTTTAACTCAGAGTTTGTTGAACCTGCTTTCTGAAACAGGCCCCTGGTCGAGTGGTAAAGTCGTCACATGACTGTGCTCGACCAATGAGGTGGCAGCTTTTTGTGAAACACAATCCAATCTTGTAAAATAGTCACTAGAACGAGGAAAATACTCAAATAGACACAAAACAACAATGCCATCTGCATGTCACTTCCATGAAGAACAAACAACTAAATAGACAGAAAAATCGTTTGTTTCATACCTGAGCAAAGCCTTTGTATGTTTTATTAGACAATCCTGCTGTTTTGTTATGATCTATACATGTATTTTGCACCTCCATTAAATGTGTGCGTATACTACAGTGATCCCTCCTCTTATAATATATTACACTGTATTTTAAATACAATTTAAATAGATTTTAGATTTTATACTTTGGATGCTTCTTTTATTAGAAAGACATCTGCGTATGTATGATTTCTGACTAGCTGTTTTTTTACTCACCTAAATGCACTTATTGTAAATATCTTTGGATGAAATCATCTGGTAATGTAATGAATGTGAATAAAAAAATTTAAATCGCATGGACAGTTGAATTTCCGCCCCGGGTTATAAAGCCCCACCCACCAAGCCGAAAAAACATTTTGACAACAGAAGAAGTCGCCAAAGATCGTCATCTGAGCCTCGACCTGGCTGACACCCCGACTCCCCTGACGCTCGAACCAGACTTGTCCGAATTACGGAACAGGGGTCTCAAACTCGTGGCCTACGGGCAACATGCAGCCCCTCCAGTCGTTTTCATGTGGACCACCAAGCGATGGCAAGTTATGAGTTATATATGTACTTTTTTTTAAGTAACAGATTAATTTTGCATCATACACTTTACTATACGTTATACTTGGCTGTTATGATTCCAGAAAAACTGCAAAATTTCACATTCTTAAATGCAAACGAGAAGCTAAATTTCTTGGTGCTAAAGACGGAAATGGAGCAGCACATTTTGAACATTTTTAACAAAACAAAAAAGCAGCTAAAACATATGTAAACAAATGTATGGACAGTGTTAAGCTTAGTGCATCTGTTTGTGAATGATGTTCTTCTGGACTGTTTGCACTAAAAAATTATTTTCACCTTTTTCATCTGGTATCAATAATAAGGCCCGCCCCCAACGATTCCTGAATCCTGTAGCTTTTTCCAGCTCAGGTCGAGTTCTCTCAGGTGAGAGGAGTTGATTTCAGCTGCTTTCTGACAAACTGCAGCCCCTCAACCTGAATAAGGAATAAAACATGAGACTTTAGACAATGATTGTGTGTGGGACCTAAACCTGTTTACAGTCAATTTATGGAGACTTGTCTTCCTTGTGGGGACAAAAATCAGGTCCCCACAATGTAAATGACTACATTTTAAGGTGAATATATGTTTTAAGGTTAGGTTGAGGTTAGGGTTAGAATCAGGATTAGGATTAAGATTAGGCCAGTAGTAATTGTGGTTAAGGTTAGAGTAAGTCTCCACGAAATGAATGTAAGTCAACGCAATGTCCCCTGAAGTCACGAATGTCTTACGTGTGTGTGTGTGTGTGTGTGTGTGTGTGTGGTCAAGGGGAGGTGACTGTGCGCAGTGAGAGCAGCAGCAGCAGCACAGCAGCAGCAGCAGCAGCACACCTCGCTCTCACAGCAGCTTCAACTTCGAAACAGACTCTGAACAAGAAACAAGACGCTTGTTGGAGGAAATACCGACTGCTAACAGTCTCTTGGTCAACCGAGGAACACAAGCAGCGTTTCTGGTAAGAGTTAAACTCTGTTATGTTGTAATACTCGGCAGGAAACGGCACCGTGTATGTGTGTGCGGGTCATCGTTAGCTAGACAGCTAACTAACGTTATTCATCCGCAGCGGCTAGCTCGGCTCAGCTCGGCTCGGCTCGGCTCAGCTCGGCTCAGCTGAGCTCGGCTCGGCTCGGCTCAGCTCAGCTCAGCTAGGCTCAGCTGAGCTCGGCTCGGCTCGGCTCAGCTCGGGTCGCATTTCCTTCCACAGCTGTCGAGTATCCGTGTTGGTCCAAGTAAAGCTGTTCAGTTCTGGAGCTTTCAAATGTGATTGTTTGTGATTATTGACTTTTAAACAATGTAGTTTAGAGAAGAAAAGAGGATCTAACGCCTTACACGAAGAAATAATGTGAAGACGGGTATTGTTTGCTTTAGTTAAACAAGTTAACCGGCGTTAGCCGACAGCATGTAACCAATTGTTGTACTTTAGCGACGTGTAAGTTAGTGTGTCACTGTGTGTGTCACAGCTGTGACACACACACACAACCACAGCCTGGTTTATTAATAGCCGGAAACTCAGGAGAGGCTTGACCTGAGTAACGGTGGCGACACATCACTGTTGACACGTCAGGAAACTCTTCCTGCTGCGTCTTCGCCTCCAGCTTCAGCGGTTTTAGCAGCTTTAGCAGTTTTAGCAGCTTTAGCAGTTTCGATTTTTTGCTCATATTCTCCAAAGCAGAACAAAAGGCACTGCGTGGCAGCCCCTCCCCCTTCGATCTGTCTGTTTAATGATTGATTCCACAAGGTGTGAGTAGACTTAGAACTGGGCGATGAGACCAAAACGGTTTCAAGTCAGTCCATAACTTTATTCCTTGTGATGTATGTTAGAAAGATTGTTCTCTCCTGTGGTTCTATGAGGAACCTCATACCTACCATGTTAACTATAGGCCTGAATGCATCCCTCGTTCACATTTGGGTCCTATCCACGCAAACATGGAAGGTAAACAATCCTTTTCTTTTGTCGTTTTGAAAAGTTTCCCATAAACTCTGTGTCCACATGAAACCACCAAAAGGACTTAAAGTGTTCTAACACATATGACTACATGAGTGCACGCTGTGTACATTACTGTGTTACAGAGTTGGCTTAGGGTTCAAGTTGTCATGAAGTGAACAGACCAAACCATCTCCAAACACAAGAAGAAGATGAAGATAGCAATGACACAAATATCTACAGCAAATGCAAGCAGAAGAGAGAGGTGAGATTATGAGTAGTGTATTTGTCGTCTACAGGAAAATACCCCAAACATTTCAGGACATACATTTACAAAGAAAGGAAAGAGGAGAAGAAGATAGATACCAGGAGCATTAATAACAATTCTCTTCATCACTATTATCTTCATCATATCGTCAAAGTTGTGACATTCCGCATTCAAAAGGATAAGCAGTTGATGATAACATTAATGATTAGCTATATAATACATAGTAGTAGTTATATAAATTAGGGCTGTTGGAATGAATTTCAGGAGTCGAATATAATTAGAATATTGAAAATGCTGTAATTACTATAGAAATGTGTATTTTTTAAAACTTGGTGACGGGACCTCTTTCTGTGTGAAAAACAAAATGCTTTGCTCATGTATGACTGTGCGATAGTCATGATATAATATATGCCAGTGTCTCATGCATGGCCCAGTGGACAGAACGTAGAACAACCCCATATCAAGTAAACATCTATTCAAATTTCAATTAAAAATTCGAAAAATAATTTGAATATTAAAAATAATAAGGAGAGGAACTTGAATGGGATTATAGAGGGAAATTGACAGCCCTAATATAAATGGTTGTGAACAAGAGTAAGGGTTAGATAAATGTTTATCTTCATTTGACACACAAATGTAGTGTGTACATACTAGAGATGTAACAATATGAACATTTCATATCACGGTTATTGTGACCAAAATGATCACGGTTATCAATATTATCACGGTATTGTTAGATGTGTTCAAAATGTTCAAAAAGTACTGAACACACACACTGAAAGTTTTATTTAAGAAAATATATTTTATAGTATATGATGTTTATTATTATTATTAATTATCATCTGACTGACTGACACACGCACACACACACAGGTCCTCACTCTGTCGGATAATAATTAAGTAGCAGCGGTCGTACACAGCATTAAAAAAAACAAAACAAAACACTAACAAACACATTTAGCTCTGCTACGGCATGTGTCGTCTGCACACTACTCGCTTTCGCCGATAGTGCCCAATAACAGGAGTAACGTTAGGTAACACTTAACTTAGGTTTCCTTTATTGAGAAACGTTTTACAGACAAACCATACCTTTTTCAGGTATTAAAGTTGTCCATCGCTACAACAGGATTCTGTCTGTGGTAAAAAAAAAACCGAGAAGTTTCATTTTGGTACTGCACCGAGCTCTTAACCGGTAACTGGCCAACGATGAGTCTGGAGCAACTTTTGTGTGAACAGAGCTCTACTCGCCTCGCCACGGCACGGTTTAAGTAGCGTTTCCACCAGGTACTATTTTTAGTACCTGCTGAGGTGAGGTTCCAAGCGTGCTTAAAAGCAGGTACTATGCAATGATTGGTCAGACTGCCGGCCACTGAGTCCCTTCACAGGAAGAGACGTCCCACACACAAATCAAGCTGAACAGCGCCGAACTGTAGATCACTTAAAACTACGTAACAATCATAACAACGTGGGTTATTCTCCAACAACTACCAGGGAAACATCTATATTTAACAGGAGTCTTTTAAAGTGGAGTGGTGTATTTAGGGACAGTGCCGCTGATCGTTAGAAACAGACCGCTGCCACTGTAGTCTGTGGAGTAGGAGGCTGTACTGCGGAGACGTGTGGACAGAAATCAAGCCGAACAGTGCCGAATTGTAGATAAATTAACTACTTAACAATCCTAAAAACGTGGGCTAATCTCCAACAACTACAGAAGTGTGGTGTAAAGTCACGAGTCACTCGCGTGTGTCGCGTATAAAACTAGAGTTGTTCCGATTCCGATACCGGTATCGGAAATGCCTCCGATACTGCCGAAAATGTGGGTATCGGTATCGGCGAGTACTGGAGTCCATGCACCGATCCGATACCACGTTATTTAATAGAGCTCCGTTAGCGCTGACGCGGTTCTTCTTCGCCGCTCTTGAAACAGTTGCGCTGTGCTGTTTTAGAGGCGTGAAGAAGAACTGATCGCCCGAGACCTGTAGACAAGGAGCTAACGTTAGCTCATCATGTCGGCAGTTTGGCAGTATTTACCAGTTAGCTCCTTTAGCGTTGTTAGCTGCGCTAGCTCCGTTAGCGCGTCTACAGTCAAACTGGAGCGGCCCGTTTATTAAACGAAAAGAGCAGCGCTACAACTAACCAGCGTACCTGTGTCCTGCGTATGTATGCCTCTGTTTTTAAAGTTTAGCGTTACTTCAGAGACTCATTTTAACAATCTGGAGTCGAGTAAAAATGATGTCACGCACGTCCTTTCCCGGTCAGTCGTCATGGAAACATGAAGCTCTGCCAGTGCCGCGGTGTTTGGACCAGAGTCAAAACAAACGTACAAGCTGAAAAACTAAATAACATATCACTGGTAAAAATAAATGATGTCCATTTGCTGTATTCGTTCATGTTTTACAGAGGGTTTAACCTGAGCCAAACCTTACCACCAATGATTTATTTATTTATATATATATATATATCATCATCATATCATGTCAGTTAGATCACTCATCATCACACATCATCTTAGTGTAGTTTACACAATACACATAACCAAAAGGGAAAGCCGGAGAAGCAAAAGTTTATCTAGTCCCGTCCCCATTACCCACAGAATACATATTTTCATCATACAATACATCATTTTTCTTTTTCTTATGACATTTTGACAAAAACATGTTTCAGCATCAGGTAGCACTCAGAGATGCAGTCTAGCTCTAGACAGTCAATCAGACTCCATGTATGTCAGCTGTTGTTTGGCTACATTTGCTTTCACTGCCGTATCCACACGGTGTCTACAGATTTCTGTCTCTGACCTTTGTCATACTTTCCTCCTGGGTCATTCTGTATCGATTAATGGTCATCTCTACATACTTCTTTTTAAATACACTCCGTTTTGCTGATTTTTTCATCTCCTCATCCAGATTATTCCACTGTCTGACACCCGTGACTGATACGGTAAAGGATTTGGTGATGATAATCATATCACAGTCATGCAGGTGTAGTATGATATATATTTTTTTATAACACACTGGTATCGGTATCGGTACTCGGTATCGGCCGATACCCACAGCACAAGTATCGGAATCGGTATCGGGAGGGAAAAAATGGTATCGGAACATCTCTATATAAAACAAAGTCACTGTATAAAACAAGTCAGCGCAGTTTCACTCAGCCGTGCAGTGATGACTCCGCCCACGTTAAGTAGGTACTTTTCTGTAGTGGAGATGCAACCTAATCGTGCCGTGTCGTGTCGTGCCGAGGCGAGTAGAGCCGGTGGAAAAGCGGCTTTTGTTACAGCAGAGCAAACATGTAGCACACAGCGAGTGTGACTTACTCTTCCTGCTGTGGCTGCTCACTGTACACGTCACATATAAACTCCATCTCCTTTTTTTTCTTCTTTCCTTGCTCACACACACACACACACACACACACCCAGAACCCACAAGAGCACACCCTCTCCTAAAAGGCCAGACTCGGCCGACAACATTTGCGTATGTATCTAATGGGTGGGTTATTTTGTATAACTCTAATAAAAGGTCAAGCCTTGCAACACGTATATGTTACTGAAAACACTGAAATGATACCAGAACAAATTTACCACACAAGCTTCAAAATCACCCTCGGTTTAATTGTTTTATTGGTTTTGAGTGGTTTTCAAACTTTTATACAAAGTACCACCCCAGAAAATAAGAATTGAGCTTTTAAAGTAACACCATTACCACATTAAAATAAATAAATAAATAAAACGTTGAAATACAGTGGCGTAAATAGGCCGAGCAAAGTCGGCCTCAGCCTTTTCACAGGAGGCAGCTTTATTCCCAGTTCCATGATTTGCTCTGTCATCATCCTCTCCTTCCTCACATAGACTTCACACACTGGTATAGAGAAGTTAGATTAAGACCACGTACCGTGTTATATACAACAGAACGGTATTTCTGATTGTTTAAGTGTACCACTAGCTGTACACAAGCTTCCTCTGATGCTACAACCGTTTGAGAACCATTGGTGTAGATTAAAGCCTTCTTACAACTTGAATTCCTAACCCTTGGAGAACAGAAGGTTGTTGGGCTAAGTGCATGTAAACACTAGACTCCTGTTTTACATGAAGTCCTTTGAGAAGCTATTGCACGGCAGAAAACAGTATGGTGTGGCACAGAGATGACCAGGGATTAGGATTTTTGACCTTTTTTGCTTTAATCATTGCAAATTAAAGTCACATACTAGGGACCACCAGATTCTCCAAATCCTCAAATTTGATTTGATTTTCAATTTCAAGGTCACTATTTGATTCAATTCTTATGTTGTTAGTGTATGTTTATTTTATTTTTCCGCATTGATAGACTAGTCTAGGATCATTTCTTTTATGCCATGTTAATTCATTCTTATTAACCGTGGCTATGTGGTACCATTATTTGTTACACGCTATGGCCTTATTGTCATACTTCAATGACTTGCTTTATATACTATATTTATATATGTAACAGTAACTTGTTCCATCAGTAATTTGATGAACAAGCAAACAAGCATCCTGCTTTGTCATCGGCGTAGACTTTGATAAAACTTTCTGTTTAATGTGCTTGGCATTTATTAGCACCATCCACTGCTTGAATGTCATGTTTTCCATCATAAGGCAGCAGGTGTGATGCTTGAACAAAGACACACACACACACACACACACACACACACACACTCCGGCGGCCTGCATGTCGTTAAAAATCCCATGTGTAGCAGTGCACAGCACAACATGATTCCTGTTGACCACCAAACATTGAAATAACTCATGCAAAATGTTTCTATCACTATCAGTGATTTCAGAGAAGCAGGTGAGAGGTGACGTGCTGTGGCTGTCGCTACGTAATACAGCATGTTTTAAAGGTTTGGCTGCAGCACTAACACTTGAAGACCACTGTAAAGTTAGTTTGGAGAAATCAGACCGCTGGTTGATTTAAAGAGTAAATGTGTGGAATGTCCACATTGAAACTAACTCAACCATATGAGGTTTTTAAACCGTCGTTTTGGTAATTAATCCTGAATACTTTTGTAATTAATTCTCTAATTATTTTATGATTTTGGTTTCCAGTTGTCATTTTAATTTCAGTTTTCCACATGAGCTGTAATGATTTGTGTTGGTGTTTTTGAATGTTTAGCCTTGTGGTACAAGCGGTACAGTGCACTTGTGCTGACCATGGTGCCGTTTGGAATGTACACCCTGATGTGGCTCAAGGAGTGGAAGCAGTGTGTTTGGAAGGATACCATAGATGGGTTAGTTTGGTACACTTCTCAATCTTTGACTTTCATTGTGTCTTTCTGGGCGGATATTGATACAGATTATCACGAGTTGCTGACTAGATATGAACAGATATTTGAAGCATTTACAGTGTAAATGAAAATGATTTTGTAGCAGCTTTTTCATTCAGTGTTTTTAAAGCCTTTCTTGCAATGGCTTTGCAAAATAGTCGAGTTTCTTTCCATATAATCTAAAATATGAATCTGTCCAACCCTGAGCAGTATTTAATTCCAAGTCTTCGTCGTATTTTGTTATAACAGCCTAAACTCAACTCCTCTTACGCCGCATTTGTTATGGTTTTGCAGCCACATGAGAGATTTCTTGTCTCTATGGTTGTCATTGCTATGGTAGAGTGGATAAGTGACTGTCCCTCATGGTTTGCTCACAGTTGAAAGTGAACACTACACAATGGAAACTGCATGAGCAACAAAAGGCTGAAAGATTAAAACTCAGGAGAATGAATAATACTCCTGCTGTTGTGCACAACCACAGAGACCTGAACCATCGGTACCTGCATCGCTGACCAGGGCTCAGAGTGAGTTGCCATGACATGGACGGTGACACACCGTGTTATGCGGACGCCTCTTTTCCTCAGGGCATGTGTGCACATGATTTCACTGCCTTGCTTTGTTAGTGTTGACAGTAGAGACCTGCTTAGGTTTATAGAATCAGAATTAAAATAAAAATATTTCTCTTTGTCAGCACCTGTAAAGATAAAAGTTTATTTTTGTACAAAACTATAGTATTGTGAAATACACGCAGTCACAGCATCTTTCCACATTAAAGGAGAGGTAGGGGGGTGGGGAAAACATCGATTCTCAGATGCATTGCGGTTCAGACATGGACGATTCTGATTATGTAAATGTTACATAACGTAAAACAGAAGGTATGAAAAGGCAGAACTCTGAAGTGCAGCGCACCATCGCCCGGACACTTTATGTGGAGCAGCTAACAAAGAAGCATGGAGCTGAGATGCAGCTTAAAGGACATAACATGTCTTTTGTGATCTTCACTTATTTATAATGTACAATGTGATTGTTCAGTGATTTATGTCATGTTAGAGTTGGAGGGACATAACATGCAGATATATTAAGACCTACATTTAAAGTGAATCAAAGTAATATAAACAACTGTGTGGGTTTAAATCCAATCAGAGGTGGAGTTGTGCAGGTGGTGTTGACACACAAACAAAAGTAAGCGTAGTCGCACACACACACACATCGACACGAGTCAGTAAACGATCAACAACAGGAATGGCGAGCCCGGTTAACCCTTAAGCAGCCTTCTTGACCTGGAAGTATATCCATGACTTTTCCGTAAATTAAATGTAAGGAAATGCGGTCAAATGAGGAAATGAGGTCATTAATAGAGATGTTCCGACACCATTTTTTCCCTCCCGATTCCGATACTTGTGTTGTGGGTATCGGCCGATACAGAGTACCGATACCAGTGTGTTATAAAACAGAATATATCATACTATGCCTGCATGACTGTGATATGATTAGCATTGGTGGTAAGGTTTGGCTCAGGTTAAACTCTCTGTAAAACATGAACGAATACAGCAAATGGACACCGCAGCAGAGCTTCATGTTTCCATGACAACTGACCGGGAAAGGACGCGTGTCACATCATTTTTACATGACTCCAGATTGTTAAAATGAGTCTCTGAAGTAACTAAAACTAACTAAACTTTAAAAACAGAGGCATACATACGCTGGACACAGCTCCAGTTTGACTGTAGGCGTGCTAACGGAGCTAGTGCAGCTAACGGAGCTAACGGAGCTAACTGCTAAATACTGCCAAACCACCGACATGATGAGCTAACGTTAGCTCCTTGTCTACAGGTGTCGGGTGATCAGTTCTTCTTCACACCTCTAAAACAGCACAGCGCAACTGTTTCTTTCAATTCACTGTTTGTTTTAGTAATTCACTGTTTCTGTTCATAATTCAGTGTTTCTGTTCGTAATTCAGTGTTTCTGTTCGTAATTCAGTGTTTCTGTTCGTAATTCAGTGTTTCTGTTCGTAATTCAGTGATTCTGTTAGTAATTCACTGTTTCTGTTCGTAATTCAGTGTTTCTGTTCTTAATTCAGTGATTCTGTTAGTAATTCACTGTTTCTGTTCGTAATTCAGTGTTTCTGTTCGTAATTCAGTGATTCTGTTAGTAATTCAGTGATTCTGTTAGTAATTCACTGTTTCTGTTCGTAATTCAGTGTTTCTGTTCGTAATTCAGTGATTCTGTTAGTAATTCACTGTTTCTGTTCGTAATTCACTGTTTCTGTTCGTAATTCAGTGATTCTGTTAGTAATTCAGTGTTTCTGTTCGTAATTCAGTGTTTCTGTTCGTAATTCAGTGTTTCTGTTCTTAATTCAGTGATTCTGTTAGTAATTCAGTGTTTCTGTTCGTAATTCAGTGTTTCTGTTCGTAATTCAGTGTTTCTGTTCGTAATTCAGTGATTCTGTTAGTAATTCACTGTTTCTGTTCGTAATTCACTGTTTCTGTTCGTAATTCAGTGTTTCTGTTAGTAATTCACTGTTTCTGTTCGTAATTCACTGTTTCTGTTCGTAATTCAGTGTTTCTGTTCGTAATTCAGTGGTTCTGTTCGTAATTCAGTGATTCTGCTAGTAATTCATTGTATTAAGTGTCCATTTCATTATAATATCCAGATTTATCATAAATAATGGAACATGCACATGAATTTTAATTTGTCTTAAAGAGGGGGTGGAGGTGGGGTCCTTTCCCTAGAAACTCTAGTGGAGTAAACTTCAGGGGGACGGACTCTGAGGTGTTGCTTTGTGATATTTGACGAGGTTCCACCTATTTGTTTACGAATCGTTAAAAGACAAATTTCTTACCAACAATGCAATATTACCCTATTACCCACTCATTTTTGGAATCACAATGACTTTAGTCAGGATAGTGGATGTGTAGATGAAGCCAGTTTGTTTTGAGCGGAGAGTGAGCCATGTTCCCTGCATGATCTAAATATAGAACTGCAATGTGCCCATTTACAAGTCTGCATGTTATTCTCTTGCCCTCTTGACTTCTTGCATTCATTCATGTCTGTCACATTGTGCGTGTGGACATGCCATGTATATGTATTATTAATGCCCCAGGGGCAGAAAAGAAAATGTCCTTTTTGTCAGCTGTAATGTACCATCAATATTTAAAGCACACTGCACAATATAATAATATAGAGCATAGGTGCTGGGCTAAACCTCTGAATGTAGAGAGAACAATGACATTTCTTTTGTTACCTCTCAGTGTGACGTCTTCAGTGTCTTCTTGATTACTGATAGCATTAGCCTGTAGCCTCTGTTTGCATTCATCTGTAATGTGTTTGTCAACTAATTCCTCACGGGGATTTGTGTGTTTACACAACTAGCGCTCTGATCACGACTCTGGGTGTGGTGGCGAAAGTACACTTAATTCCAAAGTGTACAAGCCGTACATCCAAGTTACATTTCTATCCACATGTATCCAAGCTTCTCGAGGGTCAACAACACATAGAAATATTCCCTTGATGTTCAGTTTGTGAATGACGATCTAAAGATTCCAACACTAAGACAACGCAACCTCAAAAAACCTTGTTCCACCTAAACTTAAAGTACAGCTTCTCAAACAGACACATCCATCCAACTGTTTGATATTTTTCAGCATATCTTCAATTTCTTTATCTGTCATAGCCGTTGAAGATGTCAGTCCATGGTAGTTTTTATCAAAGAACAAAGGCCACAAAGCCACGTTCCTTCCTTTAATTTAATCAAAGGCTTAAGGCCGACAGTTAACTACTTCAACTGTTCATAAATGACATTGTAACAAGTGTCAAATTACAGGAGCGATGGAAAAGGGAGACTTCCTTTTCAGACACAGCAGCAAATGATTCGAAAGATTCTTGCGTTAGCACTTGACCCAAGGTTTAGGAAACTGAAGTTTCTTTCCCCTGAAGAAATCCTTCATGTTCAAACCAAAGTGCAAGGACTGGCACTTGAAGAGATGGAGATGAATGTGCAGCAGCCCGTCACTTCCACCGATACAGCTTCTGCATCAACACCTCCTGCCACTCTACTTGATTCACTCCTTGTTTCCAGCAGTGAAGAAGGGGATGGAGCAAGTGAAGATGATGATGATGATGATGATGATGATGTCCACCGTGCCCAAGTAGGGGAAGAAGTCCTCATATACTTTGGAGAAAAGAAACTTACTAAGGAAGAAACCTCATTGCAGTGGTGGAAGAACAACCAGGACAAATATCCGATATTGGCCAGGCTAGCCAAGTCCTACTTATGCATCCCTGGCACCTCAACACTATCAGAGCGGCTGTTCTCTGCAGCAGGCAACATAGCTTCCAAGAAGAGACATGCTTCCATTTTTGCATTGCAATGCAAAGTTCCTGAATAAACAGTGAAGTGAACAGTGTGTGTGTGTGTGTGTGTGTGTGTTAGAGCACCAAGCAAGGCCGCTTTAATGTCAATGTTAATGTTGAAACAAATGCTGTGGGCAGATTGGTAATTTGCTTTTTTCTTTATTTTTTTTATCATTTATTGTTCAGGAAACTTTTAAACAACTGAAAACCTTATTTTGTGCACTTTATAAAAAAAGGAGCCTTTTAATTTTTGTAGATATATAAATGTATATCATACATTGTATGGTTTTTTTTTTTGTGTTATGTTTTGATTTTTTTTTTTTATCATTTAATATTACCTTTGATAGCTCAGGGACGTTGGAGCAATAACCTGTTGTTTTATACTTCAGTCTGCACTGTGAATTTGAAATGTTCAGTTTTTGAATAAAGATGCGGCAATTACAAATGTTTCTTTTTTTAACCGATTCATCGAAAAAATAAACGACCGATTAATCGATTATTGAAATAATCGTTAGTTGCAGCCCTAAAACTTTTATAACAGATGATGTCGTATTTGTGCTTCGATGTCCAGCTGATGACAACTGTTAGGCTTTGTTTGCTTGTAAGTGAAACTCTTTGCTTTTTGTCTTTCAGAGAGTCGGTGTGTTCCTGTCCAGTCGGCCTCCTGGAGTGCGTCTCCCTCCTCCTCCATCACCCCTCCCCCTTTTCTTTGTATTTCAGCCTGAATCTCCACTGAAGCCCACCCCCTCAAAGTCAACACACACACTCACAGCTGACTGTGATTGGTCCACTCGCCGTCAGTCAGTGGAACGCTGTTTAATCTTCAGTCAAATATAAAGCCAAGCTCATATGGATGCATATGCTCACTTTTTCATGGCACATGTTGTTGAGAACATGAGGGAGAGCAGTGAGAGAGTGAGTGATAGACCTGCAGAGAATGAACTTCCCATGGCACAGGGTGGAAGTCAGTGGTGGTGAAAGAACATGATGTGGGACTGGCATCATTACACCAGGCCAATTATGAATTGGACCAACAGTTAACTTTCAGGCCACTTTCAATTTTATAACTCTTATATTTTTACATTCTAGCACCAAACGTGCCTGTGTGTGTGTTTTTTATTACTTCATATTCAGACGCTTGTGTTGTAAACACACAACACCTGTAAACTGTAAACACCAGCTTCCATCAACTACGCCAAGTTTGTGGTGGTGTTGGTCACTGAGAGTTAGATTATTGACTTGTGTGACTCTCTACACTGCCTGTGCTCCGGAGATCTATCGCCATGGTTACTATCCAGTCCAAATGGCGCTATTTTTTTATGTTCCTGGGCATCCAGCTGGTGGTCATGGCTCTACTGTCCCGCGAGGGGTATCAGAAGAGAGTCACCTACTTCATCCGCATTTTCCGCAAGCCTGACAGCACGAGTGCATCAGGCCGCAACCACTCTGCAGGAGGCCTCAGTGGAGGAGATGTGTATGCCAACCTCTCACACCTGCCCAGAGCTCATCGCCATGGTGATGACATGCCTTACTGCCCCAAGACTTCCCCTCTGACAGGTGAGCTCTCTGAAGTTTGTCTCATGACACATTTGTGTTGTCATCGCTATGTCAACAATATACATATCACAGCATTTATATACATTTGATTGTGTTGTTATTACAGTTACAGTGAAACAACAGCAGGATTCTGTGATGCAGCGCAATAATGTACAGACACTAACACACACACACTGATGGCTTCAGGTCAAACGTGAGGAAGAGGAGGATGATGAGAGCAAATGATCTTATTGGGAATAAATTAGGGATGCACCGAAAACCAAAACACCAAAGTTTAGAAATGATTATACCGATTTTGTACCATTGTTTTTTGTTTTTTTTATCTCATTTTGTCGTCATGACTGAGACTGTGTGTGTGTGTGTGTGTACTTACCTCACTAAAGTCAAGGCATTACAATTGTATAGATTAAAATTCATGCTTCAAAGAATAAATCAATGAGGAATCTATGAAAATAATGAGGAGGATCTCGTCAAACATCAGAGGGTGCAGACAGAGCAGCCTTGTTTCTCTGCCGCGCTTCTGCACTGTGGCTTCTCCGTCTGACGCAGACCGCGCAGCTTTATCCTCACGTCCAAAAAATCACTGGTGTGGAGTTCATTGTCTGTATTAAACAAGTTTGGCTTCTGCACAAAGAGACTTTCCAGCATTTAACAGATCCTGTTCCACCGTGTTATTGGTGTTCAGACTGATCTGAGCGGGAACAGACGGGCGCGTGCTGGCCGCAGTGTTCACATGTCTTCAGTGTTCACGTGTGTCATCAGTGTTCACATGTCATCAGTGTTCACGTGTGTCATCAGTGTTCACATGTCATCAGTGTTCACGTGTCATCAGTGTTCACGTGTCATCAGTGTTCATGGTCGCAAGTTCGATCCCACCCCTGACTGATTGTACTCAATTCCATTGTAAGTCGCTTTGGATAAAAGCGTCTGCTAAATGACATGTAATTTAACACGTGTCATCGCTCGTGTTGTTTGTTAAAAGTCTTTCGGTCGAAAACTAAAAATGGCCAAAAAAGGCATTTTGGAAAAGTTTGTGTGCATCATGAGAATAAATGTGCTGCCTGTGAAAAACTTTGCTCAGATCTTTTTACACCACTGTATTTGAAAGTGTTACTTCCAGAGCTCAATATTTTTTGCATTTGGCGCGTGTACTTCTCATCACCATAACTCCAAGGCACTTTGTGATTTCTACAACATTTGGTTGAATAACTGCCAGATATTGAAAGTGAAAGTTATCTTAGAAAAAGAAAAGGCAGAAGCACTCGCTCAGTGACTATACTACAGCCACGGAATCTGGGGCGTTTATTAATCCAGGAATAATCTGACAGGGTGGGGGTGTGGCATCCGGTCAGCCAATCACAATGGACGATGAATATTGTCCCAGATTTTTAATTGATGAATCAATTGGTATACTAAATTTGATACAATACAATAAACAGCTGATTTCTCCTCACAGGTGATGACAGCTGATTTCTCTTCACAGGTGATGACAGGTGATGACAGCTGATTTCTCTTCACAGGTGATGACAGGTGATGACAGCTGATTTCTCCTCACAGGTGATGACAGCTGATTTCTCCTCACAGGTGATGACAGCTGATTTCTCCTCACAGGTGATGACAGCTGATTTCTCCTCACAGGTGATGACAGCTGGTTTCTCCTCACAGGTGATGACAGCTGATTTCTCTTCACAGGTGATGACCGCTGGTTTCTCCTCACAGGTGATGACAGCTGATTTCTCCTCACAGGTGATGACAGCTGGTTTCTCCTCACAGGTGATGACAGCTGATTTCTCTTCACAGGTGATGACCGCTGGTTTCTCCTCACAGGTGATGACAGCTGGTTTCTCCTCACAGGTGATGACAGCTGATTTCTCCTCACAGGTGATGACCGCTGGTTTCTCCTCACAGGTGATGACCGCTGGTTTCTCCTCACAGGTGATGACAGCTGGTTTCTCCTCACAGGTGATGACAGCTGATTTCTCTTCACAGGTGATGACAGCTGATTTCTCCTCACAGGTGATGACAGCTGATTTCTCTTCACAGGTGATGACCGCTGGTTTCTCCTCACAGGTGATGACCGCTGGTTTCTCCTCACAGGTGATGACAGCTGGTTTCTCCTCACAGGTGATGACAGCTGATTTCTCTTCACAGGTGGGCCCATCCATGTGGGCTTCCCGTCAGGGCTCAGTCTGGCAGAGGTTGAGAGGAAGAATCCACTGGTGGTACGGGGAGGACGTTACAGGCCGCCCGACTGTGAGGCGAGGCATCGCACCGCCATCATCATCCCTCACAGACACAGAGAACACCACCTCAAGTTCCTGCTCTATTACTTACACCCGTTCCTGCAGAGACAGCAGCTCAGCTATGGAGTTTACATCATTCATCAGGTGAGTTAAGCTTTATTTATGTACAATCTTGATCATTATTATTATGCACGAGAGCTGAAACAATTCATCGATGAACTGATTATTAATTGATGACTAAATTAAGAACTACAACTGTTTTGATTCAAAGCTTTTTTCATGATTACAACAAGTTTTCTGATGTTTAAGCTTCTTAAACGTGAGTATTTTCTTAATTTCTTTGCTCTGGAGAACAAAGAAATCATTAAAAGTTCATCGTTTTGGTTTGTGGACAAAACAAGACATTTGAGAACATCATCATTTCCAGGTTTTTGAAGGTTTTCTGAGATTTTATGAACCAAACGATTCATCGACAGATTAATCGATTGTGAAAATAATCGTTAGTTGCAGCTCTGTTATGCACCGTGTTACCAACATAACTAACAACGTTATCAGTGGCCTCCTTAACAAGCAGGTAAGAATAAAACACATTTAAACTGAAGGAGTGCAACCTCAAATAAACAGTTACAGTTAGTTACAGTTTCCATTCACTGATCATCTGTATGCTGTATGAACGTGTGAACGTGTGTGTGTGTCTCCAGCCTGCAGTGAAACACATGTTCACACGTTCATACAGCACATGTATGAACGTGTGAACATGTGTTTGTGTATGAAAGTGTGAACATGTGCTTGTTTCACTGCAGGCTGGAAACTACACGTTCAACAGAGCCAAGCTGATGAATGTGGGTTTCCGTGAGGCCATGAGGGAGGAGGACTGGGACTGTCTCTTCTTCCATGACGTGGACCTCATTCCAGAGGACGACCGGAACATGTACGTGTGCGACTCCAACCCTAAACATGCAGCAGTCGCTATGGACAAGTTTGGCTACAAGTAAGTCCTTTTTTTTGTCTGCTGACATGTTCTCTCTTCATCTGCTTTCCATCGTCATGTTTATGTGATTTCTCATTCTATACAGGCTTCCATACAAGATGTACTTTGGAGGCGTGTCCGCTCTGACTCCACTGCACTACCTCAAAATGAACGGATTTCCCAACAACTACTGGGGCTGGGGCGGGGAGGACGATGACATCGGACTCAGGTGAGAAGGATCTACTGCTCTGATTTGTGATTACTGACACAGTGACATGTTTTATAATGACTTGAATGACATTGGTCTTAAACCCCTGATCAAACGTTTTGTATTTATTTAAAAGGGTAAAGAAAAGTGCACATGTGGCTCCAGCTGTAGTTGAAGAGCAGTGAGAAGCAGTGACTCAGTGTCATGTCAGACATCAGAAATCACAGATAAACATGTGTTTGTACTCGTTACATCAAAGGAGAAAAGTTGAAAGGTTTTGCTATGGAAACGCGACCATTCGCCGCGAAACAGGAAGGGTCCTAAAACTTGGGCTCCCGACTTGCGTGGGGACGCGAAGGCCCTGTTGCAGTCCTAGTTTGGTGTTTTTGATATGAATAGATTCATGTTGCGTCATAAATAGTATCATGAAGTATACGTGTGATATCATGATGCAGTATTGTGTTTTTATTTTTAAGCTTGTGCGACCAAACAGTTGTTGTTTTTGTCTTTGGCCTCCAGGTCGTTTGAGTTTGACACCCCTGATAATGGGTTCATCTGACTTATTACTGTTTACTGGCAATCAAATGTGGCATGTTACTATAATGAAGTTTCTTTAAGCTGTTTTTATGCGACCAGGCTCTCTCACTAACAAGGATTATTAACTTATTTATTTGATTTCATTTAACCAGGGAAAAAAACACATTGAGATAAAAAAAAGTATGTCCTGGCCAAGAGTTAAAAGTACAACAATGTCACAGCAGCCATGCATACTTTACTAAAACATCAAATATCAAAGAAGCCATTTTCACGATCACAATCAATAAAACCCTAGAAATCAGCAGAAGTTCATTCCAGGCAAAGGAGCAGCTGACAGTGAGAGAACATCCTGGGAATGAAGCTGATAAAATCCAGGTAAAAGTCAACAGGTAGGAGAAGATGAGAATCTCTGCTCATATAGTAAACAGTGATGAGTGAGGGATCACAGTGTCAAGGGCACGTACTCAATCATCCTGAAATCAAACCTTTTTAGCAACTGATTGATATGTGGAGTAAAAGATTCATCACTTCAAATAAGATCTATGTGTGAAAGAGTGAACTGTGTCCCTCTTCTTCTCAGAGTGACTCTGGCAGGGATGTACATCACTCGTCCATCGCTGCAGGTCGGCCGTTACAAGATGATCAAACACAAGCTGGACAAAGGAAATGATGTGAACCCCAAAAGGTACACACACTTACAACATGCATACAAACATGTGAAGACTGTAAACTCTGCTTTGATCTTCAAAGGTTTGAAAGACTGTAAACTTTGCTTTGATCTTCACAGGTTTAAATCTAAAATCTGCTTTGATCTTCAATGGTAAAATAAAACTATGCTTTGATCTCCAAAGGTTTAAAAGACTGTACTCTGCTTTGATCTTCAAAGGTTTAAAAGACTGTAAACTTTGCTTTGATCTTCACAGGTTTAAAATACTAAAATCTGATTTGATCTTCAAGGGTTTAAAATACGTAAACTATGCTTTGATCTTCAAAGGTTTAACATGCTGACTAAAACACGTCACACCTGGAAGTTGGACGGAATGAACACGGCTGAATATGAGATCATGTCGAGGCACCACCTGCCTCTCTACACCAACATCACCGTCCACATCGGCACGGAGGAAGGTCTGCATCCTCACGCACCTGCAGCTCCTCCCAACAACGCTGCAGCTCCTCCCAAAAACGCTGCAGCTCCTCCCAACAACCCTGCAGCTCCTCCCAACAACCCTGCAGCTCCTCCCAACAACCCTGAAGCTCCTCCCAACAACCCTGCAGTCAAAGCAGCGGCTAAACACAAGTGAGGCCTCGGTCCTCGTGTTTTATGGTGACGTTATTTCAGCAGCATCATCCTCTCACTGTGTCCTGTGGAAGCTTTTTCATTTGCTCGGACTCCCCACAGTGCTGCTGATCCACCAGAGTCAGTGCTGCTGATCCACCAGAGTCAGTGCTGCTGATCCACCAGAGTCAGTGCTGCTGATCCACCAGAGTCAGTGCTGCTGATCCACCAGAGTCAGTGCTGCTGATCCACCAGAGTCAGTGCTGCTGATCCACCAGAGTCAGTGCTGCTGATCCACCAGAGTCAGTGCAGTTGATCTCCATGTGCCCTCTGCTGGTATAAAATATAACTACAAAGTATCTGGAGAAAGGAAACAAATTAAATGAAGGACATTTTTGTTAAAATTATTAATGACAATTCTAGATTACTGGTGAATTTATGGCATAATTCAGATTATTTCATGGACTCTAAACTATACTTGGTCTACATGTTGACAGGATGGTAGACGTCAGTCTTCAGTCGTCAGCTGTGAGCCTCAGTCAGAAGTGAAGAAGCCTCTTGAGTCGAGTCGCCCACAGCTAACTAAGTAAAAATGTGTAATGGAAGGAAACGGTTATGGAAGCAACGATCAGCAGCCTCACAGAAGAGTCTAGTGCAAAGTTAAATACAATAACTTGTTTTTCTTCTTCAATCCAAACTGCTCATATTAATCCAGTCTTTATCTAAACCTGATCTAACTGTGAGTGACAGTGCTGAAGATGAAGAAGACGAGCTGCTCTTTGTACGTTAAGCTTTATGAAGAATCAAATGGGCGTGACTTTGTCGACTTTGTTCCGACATGACTGATAATTCTTCCAAAGGAAACCACAGCAAAAAGCAAAGGCTAAAAATTGGACTCTATGAGTTTTATATCTATAGCGCCGCAGTCGCTGCTTAAACCTTGTGATGCCTTAAAACCCTTTGATTCACATTTACACGTGTATATGTATGTGTGTATATGTGTGTGTGTATATATATATATATATATGTATATATATATATATACATATATATACACATCATTTAGCTCACACACTGTGACAGATTTGTCTCAAAGCCACTGAACGTGTGAGTGATGGTGTTTTAGTGAGAACTAAAGTCTTCTACTTGACTTATTTTTTGCCTGCGTCTTATTGAATACAATGATATTAGTGAGAATCAGTTGCTTATATTCCAGCACATCCACTCTCACATGTTTTAAACAAAAGGATTAGATGATTGTAAATTTGCCTTTAGATGAGCTTGTAATTCACATTACAGTGGAAAAGAAAGATAAATCTGCGATTGCTATTGATGTTTTGCTTCTGCATTGAGGTCATGTGACCGGATTCTTGCAGAACACAGACATGTGATGACGGTCTGTGTCACGCTCCATATGTTGGGTGATTTCTAGAAAGCTGAATTTTTCCAGTTCATTGGTGATCTCTGTTCTTTCCTCGTTCACCGTCACCAGTGACTGAGTTTATTTTCTGTAATGAAAACTATCTTTGTCATTGTGGTAAATGGTCAGTCACTGGTTAACAGTGTAATATCATTTTCATATGATATGTACACGGTACTGACCTCACGCACAAACACGGTAGCATCTTCATATCATGACAGACAGTGCTCATGTTTGGTGAAGCAGAAACTAAACGTTCATTTACTGAGTCGAGTCGACTTGATTGAGATCGAATAAGAGGAAAATGTACAAAGAAGTTCATGAAATCACCGTTAGTTTTTGATGTGGAAAACCTCAGCAGTCAGAACATGTGTCTTTATCATTTCATTCCGCTCTCTATAAATTCTTCAGCACAGTCCAGAGTTGCCTTAAATGTATGAATAAACAGATTCTATCAAAGTAAATGTTTCTTCTGTTATTTTGTTATTTGTAGTTTTGTGTGACATCAGGGACGTTGTATAGTTGATGCGTCTGTCAACTAACCTTAAAACACGATACACTTGAAATCCAGGACCTGGTTTAAATAGTCGGGACTTTTATGATTTTTATGGATCCTCATAATAAAGGATGCCATTTTCAGAATGCTTTAGCAGCGTCCACAGCTGCATGAACACATGAACACATGAACACAGGAACCAGCTTCAGGACATGTTGAACATTCCCTAAAATATGAGGATGGTCTTAATGATCTCTGTGAAAACCACCATCTCATCCTGTTTTTGGTGACATGTCGGATGCTCGGAGCAAACCACTGCCCAGGATCATCAAACGTGGCAGCTTTGCAATCACAGCCAGTAAAACAGAAGCATCGAACCCATGCCGCACCATCAGAAGCCTTTACTGTCAAGAGATTCATTAATTGTCTAATTGTTCTAAGTTAAATCAAGTTTCACAGAGGAAGAACATTGAATGGTACTAGAAAATATGTTCTTGGTTCCATAAACTTTCCCCAAAATGCTTCAGCGGTTTGTTACTGATGAAGACTGAGAGATTAGAAAGTATAGAAGGTGGAACTTGTCCTGTCTGATCTTGCTTCATGTTTATCCACCTCTGCCCCCGCTGCCTCCTCTGCCCTCTCTGCCCCCGCTGCCTCCTCTGCCCTCTCTGCCCCCGCTGCCTCCTCTGCCCCCGCTGCCTCCTCTGCCCCCGCTGCCTCCTCTGCCCTCTCTGCCCCGCTTCCCCTCCTCTGCCCCCTCTGTCAGTTCAGCCGGGTCTGTGGGAGCGCTCGTTTTCGTGCAGTTATTTATAATAACACTACACTAACGATAGAAATCACTTATATGAACATTAAAATATTATGAAATCATGAATCGGTCAAAGAAATGTGGTGAAGCACGAAGGCAAGACTGGTTCTGATGAGTGGACTGGTTCTGAGGAGCGGACTGTTTCTGAGAGTGGACTGGTTCTGATGAGTGGACTGGTTCTGATGAGTAGACTGGTTCTGAGAGTGGACTGGTTCTGATGAGTGGACTGGTTCTGATGAGTAGACTGGTTCTGAGAGTGGACTGGTTCTGATGAGTGGACTGGTTCGGATGAGTGGACTGGTTCGGATGAGTGGACTGGTTCTGAGGAGTGGACTGGTTCTCAGAGTGGACTGGTTCGGATGAGTGGACTGGTTCTGAGGAGTGGACTGGTTCTGATGAGTGGACTGGTTCTGATGAGTGGACTGGTTCTGATGAGTGGACTGGTTCTGATGAGTGGACTGGTTCTGCATCAGTCTGCTCTTTACTCAACCTGACCAGCGTTAGAATATCATGACAATAACATGATTGATTTGACCAGAACAAATGAAAGCAGTAATAAAAGACTCGCATATGATTGTCCCTGGTGGCTTGCCATACGAGCTGGAGAAGGGACCGTACCGGAAGTAAGCCTTAGCGGTACTTCCTTGTTTATACTTGAGAATGCTAGTCACAAACCATAGTCCACGGTTACCACGGTTACCACGGTTACGTATCCACGGTTACGTTCATCCGAATCGTGTCCAGAAGTGCAGCTTGTGTTTGTGCGCACATCGGCGAACACTGTTAGCATCAGTGTGTTTGCTCCGCGTTAGCTGAAGTTAGCGCTGTTAGCTGACGCCGGTGCGCGGCTTCATAACTGCCGCAAACAGCAACTCCCGGTGATCGTTGGTCGTCCGCGCGGGTCAGCGCTAACGACACGTCACGTAAACCGTAAACATTATGATGAAACACGAGAGACCGTGTTCAGAGAATCCACAGAGGCGGACTGAAGACAGGCGCCCTCTAGCGGACTGTTCAACAGGTAAGGCGATACTGAAACCCAAACACTCAACACCAGGTGCGGTTCACCGAGAGCTCGTGATGGTCACATGAAGCTTCTTTAAACCCTGAAGCGGAACCTTCCACACTAATGCGTCACTCGCATGTTAATGTGCTCACAAACCCCCTGCTGGTCAAAGACTATTAAAGGTCATGTGATCAATTTGTATCTGGAACATTTCACTTTTTGTCTAGTGTATTATGGGCTGTGTAACATGACAATACAATGGAATCTAATATTATTTGGCAAATGTTTATCAATAAAACATTACATATATGTATATGTATGTATATATATATATATATACATACATATATGTATATGTATGTATATATATATATATATATATACACTCTACCAGTCCAAAGTTTGGATACACCCTCTTGAATGCCAAGAGTGTGCATAGCAGTAATTAAAGGCAAAGGGTGGCTATTTTGAAGAATCTAAAATATAAAACATGTTTTGAGTTATTTCACACTTTTTTGTAATTACACGTGTGTTCACTCTTAGTTTTGATGCCTTCAGTGAGAATCTACAATGTAAATAGTCATGAACATAAAGAAAAACCATTAGATGAGAAGGTGTGTCCAAACTGTTGACTGGTAGTATAAGTATCTACCAGTCAAAAGTATCAGTATATATATACAGAGAGGAGTTTGTGTTAATGTGTTCACTTTGACAGCCCTGGTATACTTAACCAAGGTTATTTGTTTGTTTCACTGTTGCCTGAAGATGTCCAGCATATGTTGGGGATCAAAGAAGAAGTTCTCACTGAGCTGATCACCAGCCCTGATCAGGAGAACCCCGGGAAGCCTCGCATCAAAGAGGAAGAGGAAGAGATCTGGACCAATCAGGAGGGAGAGCATCTTCTGGAGGATGCTGATGGCAAAAAGTTCTTACTCAATATTATCTATGTGAAGACTGAAGATGATGAAGAGGAATCTCAGTATTCACATCCTCATCCAAGTCAAACTGTGGAGAGCGGAGAGATGGTGTCTCCTCCAGACACGGGCTCTGCACCTCCACCACCCATAAAAACAGAAGCTGATGGAAATGACTCGTCTGAGACTGAAGACAGTGGTGACGAGTGCAAGGAGAGTGAAGCTCCTGATAAACACCAACCCCCGGGACAGGAAGTCTGTGCAGGAGAGAAACCATTTAACTGTGATTTCTGTGGGAAAAGCTTCACAAAGAAGAGTGACGTTAAGAGACACACGATGGTCCACACAGGAGAGAAACCCTTTAGCTGTGATGTTTGTGGGGAAAGATTTACACAGAAGGCTGTTGTTAAAAGACACATGATGGTCCACACAGAAGAGAAACCATGCAGCTGTGATGTTTGTGGGAAAAGATTTGCAAAGAAGAGTGACGTGAAGAGGCACAAAATGATTCACACAGGGGAGAAACCATTCTGCTGTGATGTGTGCGGGGAAAGATTTACACAGAAGTCCATTCTCACCAGACACATGATGGTCCATTCAGAAGAGAAACCCTGCAGCTGTGACGTCTGTGGGAAAAGATTTACATACAAGTGTAACTTTATGAAACACCTGAGGGTCCACAGTGGTGACAAACCTTGTAGTTGTGATGTTTGTGGGGAAAGATTTACACTGAAGAGTTCTCTGAAGGCGCATATGAAAATTCATAGAGGAGACAAACCACAAGACTGTAATATCTGTGGGAAGAAATTTACCAAGAAAAGTAATCTGAAGAGACACATGATGGTTCATTCAGGAGAGAAACCGTTCAGCTGTGATGTTTGTGACAAAACATTTACAAGGAGGTGGCATCTTAAAATGCACATGAGAGCTCATACAGGACACAAATGAGGATGAATTCATTCATTCAGTATATGTTCTATTGCTATCTGAAGAATTCACAGATAACTAACTCATCATTGTTAACTTCTCAACTCTTCTGAGTTGAAGGGGGCGGGGACTGTTGTGAGTGCTGCGCTGCCTTTAGCAGAGTGTGTATGTGCACATGCTTTTCACCTGTTACAATTATGTTCAGTTAGACACTTGTGTGTGTGTGTGCGTGCGTGTGCGTGTGTGTGTGTGTGTGTGTGTGTGTGTGTGTGTGTGTGTGTGTGCGTGTGCGTGTGCGTGTGTGTGTGTGTGTGTGTGCGTGTGTGTGTGTGTGCGTGCGTGCGTGTGCGTGCGCAGCAGCTACAGCTTCTGTCCTGGTCCAGGAAATATCTGACCAAGCACAAGTCAGCACAGACTTCCCAATCCTGAGGATTGTACAATCTGATTGTGTCCAACACCATGAACAACATCAGCTCTTAATAATACTATTTAAAAAGCCCATAGTACTACGTTACAGTACCGATCCCTAAGTGTAAAGTAGCAGTGAATAGCATCCAACACTCAATCAGTGTTTCAGCCACAGAGTGAATGAAAAAGTAAGAGCACGACGTCTCTGTTTCCTTTGATACAGTAAATGTTTGTAGAAGTGATGAAATCAAAGCTGCTCTGTCATGAATCCACTGAATCCACTGAATCCACTGAATCCACTGAATCTCACAGTGATGGAATTGACCGGGGTCAGTGAATGTCTATTGTTGCCTCTGCTTTAAGCTCAACGCTCTCTGAACGCTGCATTAGTCACAGTCACAGTTTTCTGGCAGTAGAAAATGATTTTTGATGTAGAAAAGACGTAATAATCCATATTGTTGTGATTTTTGTCAGCCAATATTTTACAAAGAAGTCTGTTCTTAAGAGACGTGTTATCATTTATTTACAATATTAAAATACACAATATTCCATACAGTAGAGTAAATACATGGTGGGGAAAGAAGATGTTTTCACCTCATAAATAATCATGAGGTTCACTTTTCCACTCACTTTCATGACAGATATTTCAGTTTGAGTCTGACATGAAATTTGCATTGACATTGTTCTCAAATCTGTCAAAGTCTGTGTCGTGTGTGAATGTAAAACACAGTAAATAATAAATAACTGCAGTTCAGAATAAAGATGTGTTCTCAGTCTTTCTGCACCAACTTTAATAATCTCATCACTAAAAGCTGAGAACTGAAAATGATTATTCAAAATCAAATCATTGTGATTTCTAATATTATTTATTATATTTATTAATGAAATATTTGCGTCATGTCTTTCTAAAGTTCTGTGAACGTCAAACATCATGCTGTCACAGCCAGAGGCAACACTGTCTCTGAGTGAGTGAGTGAGTGAGTGAGTGATTTGAGTTTTGAGCTATTCTCTTTTATTTTATGAACACTTTGATGTAGTGTGAGAGGAAGTCTTTGTTGCTGGGATTTCAGGTTTATTCTCAGGTTTGTGTTTTTCTGTGAGTTTGTCAGTTTTTTACTAAACCTATTGGGACGTCCTTTCACAAGACTTGTGTCCTCAATGAAAGTCTCTCCTCTGTCCATCACCTCTCACCTGGAGGAGAGCCGTCATTACTCTGCTGACAAAGAAGGAAATCTACAGGACATCAAGAACTGACAGATTCTGTCTGTCTGTCTGTCTGTCTGTCTGTCTCTGTGTCTCTGTCTGTCTGTCTGTCTGTCTGTCTCTGAACAGCGATCATCATGATTGATCTTTTGATTTTCACCACATGTCCAGACAACAGTCAGTTCCTCCTCGAGTGTGAAGCACCTGCTGTATTTGAATGAACCGTCAGAAACCATGAGGAAAATGATTCCTTCTCTTTTCACTGACTTTACATTTGTTACACAAACACTGGCGTAGTTGAGTTTGCCCTCATGTTCACTTTTTGAGGAAATGGCAAACAGCATGAGAGTGACTCACTCAGTCATGTGGCGTCTCAAAAATCCATGCTGAGGTGTTTTTTTCCCCTTAGTGAATTCCACCTCTTGAAAATAAATGCCCTTAAAATGTTTGAATAAGATTTGAATGTCAGTCCTTGATTATAGAAGGGACTTGTATTATGTTTATATTATAGATTTGAAGTCAAATGCATGAAATAAATCAGAGTAAAAGTTGAAGATGCCACTTCCTCCTCTTCGTCAGCGTATGCTTGTCCTTCCCTGTGTCTGCTGCCAGAGCAGCGCTGCAGTCATGCATGTGCACACCATCTTCCTCGTGTACACCCTGTTTTTTGGTGAGTAATTCTATGATTATTCAAATGTTTAATGCTTTTAGCTGACTTTGGATGAATGCAGTAAAGGTTTGAATTTTACCAGGGAAATAAAAGTGCTGAAGCTGGAGTGAGTTTTGCAGATTGTTCCGTGACCAATGTTTCACCAAGTGCTGAGTGGATTTTGGGAACTGAAGAGGAACAGTGTGATGAGCTGGGGCATGGGGACATGAGGGACACAGTTTGTCTAATATGGCCTTGAAAATAAATGTAAGCCAGTGCTGTTGCCTCCTACATGAGCAGAGCGTAACGTTCACAGCGGTGGGTTCTAAAGCCAGAGTTTGTAATAAAACTGTCAAACAATTAAAGTATCACATTTGTATCTATTCTAAATGTCCCTTGATTTCTGTTTGTGCCATTATTTTTTCTCACTTTAATGCTCTTATCAACATAGAAAAGTGGATGCGCTTGCTTTATTGAGACAGTATCTTTGGACTTATTCCTCTTATTGTGAGAGCTGCACAATAATAAGAGAGGCTGTGTATCACCTGCAGTGTGGTTTAATGTGTTGTTGCTAGGGTTACCAACTGTCCTGTATTAGCCAGGACGTCCCATATATTGGGCCTAATTTATTTGTCCCGTACGTGTCCTCTCTTGTCCCGTACGTGTCCTCTCTTGTCCCGCTTGACTGCTAGGCTGATCTTACCACTGAATGATACGACAGCAGCAGTGCTGATCACGACACTTGAGAATCATCGACGGCACCTGTCATCATCCAATCACAGTGTGATGATGACAGGTGCCGTCCCACCTCGCGCCGGCAGAAGAGGCGGGGCTATGAGTCATATATACGTCCATAGACATACAGTATATATGTGAGTTTTTCTTTCACAAAGAAGTGAATTCCTCTATAATTTAGAGAGTTTTTGACTCAAATGTTTGTGTAAAAAGTAGAAAAAAAAGGGAATAATGTTGCATGGTTTAGTGAATTATGATCTGCTGTCGCTCACTACAGCAGCCCTGTGGACTGAGATCCAGGCCATCTCTCCTGTACCTTCAGTTCCTGACTGTGTCCAAGCTCTCGCCGGGTCCTGTGTGGTGATCCCCTGCTCTTTCACTCCTACTGCTCCTCATCCTCTCAGAGGGAGAAAGCAGAGGCTGAATGTTCGGCTGAGGTTCAGAAGTGGTGGCCTTTTATTTCCCCTGCGAGGCATCGCTTTTAACAGTGAAGATGGGAATCAGGTGAGCAGGGATTTCCAAGGACGCACATCACTCTTTGGTCAAATGACAGATGGAGACTGCTCAGTGAAGATAGAGCGCGTCACGCTGGATGACTCGCGTCTTTTTGAGATCGCTCTGAAAACAGGTGATGACTTACTCTGGGGGAAACCGCGGAGCTTCAGTGTGGATGTTGTGGGTGAGTATGGATGATGAACATGGGAGAGCACAGTGTTCTGCTGTGTGATTGAATAAGATTATATTCTAACATTACAGAAGGCTTTCATGTACGTTACCAGACTAACCCTCAGGCTAACATGTTGCATGTGTGGGTAGAGGCTCTGGGAGAGCCGAGGTGCACTGTAAAAAATAGACAGACAGTGGTTCTCATCAAGAAAAAACAAGTACACGAGCTTACAACTGATTTCTCTTTTTTAACA
Organism: Solea solea; assembly: GCF_958295425.1. Classification (NCBI taxonomy): domain Eukaryota; kingdom Metazoa; phylum Chordata; class Actinopteri; order Pleuronectiformes; family Soleidae; genus Solea; species Solea solea. Next base: position 28,041,672 of record NC_081146.1, on the reverse strand, counting down.
CCGGATGGCTCATGTACACAAACAGTCACATGTTGCTTTTATTGTACATATTCTGTCGTTTGAAGAAAGACAATAATACAGTGTAATAGTAATAGTGTAATACAAAGCAATACGCTTTATAACAAATGATGGTTCGGCCACTTTGAATCTGTAGTTGTCTCTTAAACAGAGGAGGAAGATGCAGATGCTGAATTTGACTTGTTAGGTAATCTACTGTATATTTCTAGCCTCTAATCATATCACACTACACCGTCAGTGTAGTGTACCACGACACACGTTCTCATACCACGACGCACGTTCTCATACCACGACGCACGTTCTTATACCACGACGCACGTTCTCATACCACGACGCACGTTCTCATACCACGACGCACGTTCTCATAACACGACACACGTTCTCGTACCACGACACACGTTCTCATACCACGACGCACGTTCTTATACCACGACGCACGTTCTCATACCACGACGCACGTTCTCATACCACGACGCACGTTCTCATACCACGACACACGTTCTCATACCACGACGCACGTTCTCGTACCACGACACACGTTCTCATACCACGACGCACGTTCTCATACCACGACGCACGTTCTCATACCACGACGCACGTTCTTATACCACGACGCACGTTCTCATACCACGACGCACGTTCTCATACCACGACGCACGTTCTCATACCACGACGCACGTTCTTATACCACGACGCACGTTCTCATACCACGACGCACGTTCTCATACCACGACACCACGACGCACGTTCTCATACCACGACGCACGTTCTCATACCACGACGCACGTTCTCATACCACGACGCACGTTCTCGTACCACGACGCACGTTCTCGTACCACGACGCACGTTCTCGTACCACGACACACGTTCTCATACCACGACGCACGTTCTCATACCACGACGCACGTTCTCATACCACGACACACGTTCTCATACCACGACGCACGTTCTTATACCACGACGCACGTTCTCATACCACGACACCACGACGCACGTTCTCATACCACGACGCACGTTCTCACACCACGACGCACGTTCTCACACCACGACGCACGTTCTCATACCACGACGCACGTTCTCATACCACGACGCACGTTCTCACACCACGACGCACGTTCTCACACCACGACGCACGTTCTCATACCACGACGCACGTTCTCACACCACAACGCACGTTCTCATACCACAACGCACGTTCTCATACCACAACGCACGTTCTCATACCACAACGCACGTTCTCATACCACGACGCACGTTCTTATACCACGACGTTCTCATACCACGACGCACGTTCTCATACCACGACGCACGTTCTTATACCACGACGCACGTTCTCATACCACGACGCACGTTCTCATACCACGACGCACGTTCTTACACCACGACGCACGTTCTCATACCACGACGCACGTTCTCATACCACGACGCACGTTCTTATACCACGACGCACGTTCTTATCATTATCTCTGAAGCACCGTCACCATTTAGTAAGAAAACCACACACACACACACATGAGTCAGGGACAGAACATGAGTAAGAACACACAGCAGCAGTAAAAGTGGATGATTGTGATATTTCCACTCGGACAGACTCTCCTGAGGCTCCTGTTATCAGTGGAACGCTGGCAGCCACAGAGGGACAGCAGATCACCTTAAACTGCTCTGCCAGCTATCACTGCCCCTCCACTCCTCCCATACTTCAGTGGAACTGGGAAAGAGGAGTCCAGCTCCACAGCCCTGAAGCTGGGGCGGTACAGACCCTCTCTCTGGAGCCGCATGGACTGATGCTCCTGGCCCCTCTGACTTTTACTGTGACACACCAGGTGAAACCCAGGCTCAGGTGTGAGGTCATCTACCCAGGGGTCAAATCACTGGCCACTTTCAAGGATGTTCATGTGACATGTAAGCATAGTAGTGACTGTTTCTGTTGACACACTTTCTTTACGCCTCATTTAATCTCTTTTTTTGTGGGTGTGTTCAGTTCCACCACAGGAAGTGCAGGTTCAGATCCTGTCGTTGCGGGTGCACGAGGGGGGAAACGCTCTGTTGGTGTGCTCATGCAAAGCTGACCCTCCAGTGTCCGAGTACCACTGGTCCTACATTCAACATGGCCGCACAGTGAACCTCCCTCAGCGCGCTCACACGGTCCGTGTGCACAATGTGACTCGAGACACGAGAGTCCGCTGCTCAGCGCGGAACCTGATTGGTCGAGGAGAGTCCCGGCTGACGCCGCTCAACATACAATGTAATCCCGTCTCCTGATGCAACTGCTGCTGCTGCTGCTGCTCATGGACATGTTGTGACTGTAGATGAATGAATGAATGAATGAATGAATGATGATGATGAACATTTTCAACAGACGTTTGTTTTAGCTGTGACTCTGTGGGCGTGGTTACGACATACTTGGTGCAGAGTTGTTCTCAGTGGTTCTCTCTGTCTCAGGCTCTGACAGTAAATCCTGATCCTGTTTAGACCTGGTACTGATGTATGTTCTGAGGGATCTAGTTCCATGCAGATCCTGCTAAGTAGATCAGATCTGATCACAGAACCCGCAGCTGTCATGCTCTGCAGATACGTCCAGCGACGACACCTTTTGGTCCAACTGCAGATTCTACGACAAACGGGAAGCGATCCCAAATGTTTTTTAGAGGCGGGTTTAATACATGACAGCAGAGAAGTGACATCCAACAGCGTTTCTATACATTTGATCCGGTTGTTTCTGCTCCATGGACCTCTAAAGCCATTAGACACTGTTACTACATAAAACTACGAGCATGGTTGTTGACAACATCACTTCATACACCTCACACTGACAGAGGCTCCATCTCAGTGTCAGTGGGGACTTACTTAATCAAATGAATGCCTGATTAAGACTGTTAGGGAAACTAACGTCTCATTCATTCTCCTGCAGCAAAGTCCATACAGAAAATCAATGATTGTGCACAGGAGCCATCGATCTACTGTTGTCTGCAAATCTTTTATTCTGTGACTTTTAAATCGGCTTTTTTTCATTATGTGACACAAACAAAGAGTTAGCAGTAGAGTTAAAAACAGGGATTTTCTCTATGACCTTTGGTGTGGTAGAGTGAGTGGTTTACAAACGCTGTCTGACAGCCAGATAAAACTCTCAGAGTGGTTTCATGCAGAGCACTGACCCTTCACAAAGATGCACTCTTCCTTTTAATTGTAAGTAAAGGACAAAACAAGATTTTTATAGATTTCATTAGTTTAAAAGTTTTTTGTTTTTTTTGAACGTCGACCAACAACAGCCTTAAAAGAAAAGTTCAACACTTTCATACTGACGATACTTTCCTTCATGTCACGATTTAGAGGAAAGAACATATGACTGAGCAGCCTCTCTGGACAGGCCACTGACCACAGGAAGCTACTGATGCTTTTACTGCTTCCATCACAGTAAGTCAACGTCTTTTCTGTCCTCCAGATAAACCAGCCATCGTCCATCTGTCCTCCACCTGTTTAGTCCAGGACATGGAGCTGTTGTGTCACTGTTCAGTTGACTCCAACCCCAAATCTGTGGTGACCTGGAGCATTAACGGGACGGTCCCACCTCGTGATTACAACACGTCTGTGACTTCAGAGCCTCACCTGCAAACAGCTTCCCTGAGGGGCCCAATGGTCCGCCCCATGACCGTCATCTGCTTCGCTGTCAACGCACTCGGAAACGACTCCTTGGTTTTACTGCAGGGAGGCGAAGGTGTGTTCACACCACTGTTTTTCACACTGTGCTGCTCTTGTGTGTTCACACTGACACCTGTGCTGTGTTCCTCGCCGCTGTGTCAAGAGACAACGAAATAGGTCAAGTTTGAGTGAAGATGGACATTCGACTGAGGTCATGCAAATGTCAGCTGATACAAAGAATGTTCACTTTAGTACAAATGAAGCTGCAGCCTGTGTCACTGTCAGTCAGCTGTAGAACTGAACGACTCTTGCACATTGGATGATGGATGGATGATGGATGGATGATGTAATGTAGCTGTAGCTGACAAACACCTTATGTGTCAGTTCCTCATAACGTGACACTTCAACCTGAACTATCCCTTTAAGTCAGGAAAAATCATGTGCCTCCACCTTTCTCTTCTCTCTTGTGTCCTTTTCTCTAACATCAACTGTCCTCATGTCCTCATTCATCTTTAAACGTCTCTGTGTTCTTCCTCTTTTCTTCCTGCCCAACAGCTTCATCTTCATCATCCTTCGTGCAGTGTAATCACTAACTGCACATGATCCAACCGTTCAGCCTGAGCTGTCCCTGGAATAGAGCTGAGCAATATAAGTGCTTCATATTGAGCGATATCGATAACTATTGATACATTTTCATGACCTTTTAAAAATAATAATTTGAACACTTTTATTCCTTTAATCCCTTCAGTAATCAGTCAAAAACAGTAATGTTTCAAACTAAACTGGAAGCATGTCCTTGGATCAGTGACGTCTTTGTAAGGAGTGTCTCCACATGTAGCAGCAGATGATGTTGATGTCCAGAGGATGTGAGCGATGACGATGGGTCAATAAGTTTGTTGTTAATAAGTATGAAGCTCTGTGTGCGGACGGTCGTCTGGTGTTTATTGTTTGTTTGACAGTTTGGACTTTAAATAAGTTTACTACCACTCTCCTCACTCTCCTCACTCCTCACTCTCCTCACTCTCCTCACTCTCCTCTCTCCGCTCACTCTCCTCTCTCCTCCCTCTCCTCTCTCCTCTCTCCTCTCTCCTCACTCTGCTCACTCTCCTCGATGTTCACACACTGTTGTTGTGAGTGAGAGACAGCTGCTCAGTGATTGGCTGTCTGTCAGCCTCTCTACAGGTCGTAAACATGGTTGCTACGTGGTTACGAGGGAGGGACTGAGTCTGTTGATGTAACCAAACGTGCTGAGTCTATGTTTCTAGCGTGTTTGAGTGACTTTATTGAACCTTTTTTCCGTTGATATCGTGGATATGCATCGTGTCTATCGGCGTTTCACTTTTGCTGCTTCCTTGTGTCACACGTCGGCCCTGACACTCATCTCCACTCATCCAGCACTCTCTTCTTTTGTGTTGTTCTCTTGAATGATTAGAAACCATAATCCATGTTGTTCTGCTCATGATGAAGTTTAGTTTAACATGATATGTTCATCCTTTAACCTGCAGTGTCAGCACATTTGTGGTGGTTGGTGATTCCTGCTGTGGTCGTTTGCTCCGTCATATTCCTTCTCTCTGTTGTTTTCTGTTGCTGCCGAAGGAGAGCTGCAAAGTATGTGAAGCACATTATTTGAATGATGACTGAAATGATTGAAAAGTGTTCCATACTGCAGGAGTCACACACTTCACTTCCTCTGCTCCTGTTAGAGATGTCCTGAATGCACACCTGGCTGTTTACCCTGAGGGGATGGAGATTTGTCAGGACAGGATGCCTCTGTACATTAACTGCACAGAAGTCACTCATATCTACACCAACGGCAGCTACCAGCTTGTGTACCAGAACTGCACGCCACTTTTTGTCCACAGTAACAACGTATTGAATTTGTTGATTCTTGATCATTTTGAATTACCTTGCCCAAAACCTCAAAATCTTACATTTCTGAATGTTCACATTTCCTGCATTTACAGATTCATCCCGTGGCCAGAAGAGGTGAGGAGAGACGAAAGAGAAGAAGAGAAGAATCATTAAGTGCAGACAGACACGCTGCTATGGGAGTCAGATTCACAAGAGAGGAGCAGGCTGATGCAGAAACAGCTGTTTACCTGGAGATCCTCTGACTCTGATGCAGGAAAATGACACCCATTCTCAAATGAATGGTAATCCATATGTTTGTGTAGTTGTTAGTACATTCTCATTCATGCACTCTGAACTCTTGAATAACAAGAGGTGGTGGATCTCTAATATACGGTGGCCCTGAAGACCCAACACAAATACAAAAGCCAATGGACAGGCCTTTAAAAAGCCCAAACAAATGAATTCATGAATCAAACTGCCTTCTGATTTCAGCTTTTACTCCCAGGTATTTACATCTGATCGGATTCACAACATAGAATGCTAGACAAAAGTTCATCTTTTGTCTCATGATCATCTTTTGTCTCGTATTCATCTTTTGTCTCGTATTCATCTTTTGTCTCGTATTCATCTTTTGTCTCATATTCATCTTTTGTCTCGTATTCATCTTTTGTCTCGTATTCATCTTTTGTCTCATATTCATCTTTTGTCTCATGATCATCTTTTGTCTCGTATTCATCTTTTGTCTCGTATTCATCTTTTGTCTCGTGTTCATCTTTTGTCTCATGATCATCTTTTGTCTCGTGTTCATCTTTTGTCTCATGTTCATCTTTTGTCTCATGTTCATCTTTTGTCTCATATTCATCTTTTGTCTCATGTTCATCTTATGTCTCGTGTTCATCTTTTGTCTCGTGTTCATCTTTTGTCTCATGTTCATCTTTTGTCTCATGTTCTCCTATTGTCTCATATTCATCTTTTGTCTCATATTCATCTTTTGTCTCGTATTCATCTTTTGTCTCATATTCATCTTTTGTCTCATGTTCATCTTTTGTCTCATGTTCATCTTTTGTCTCATGTTCTCATGTCTCATGATCATCTTTTGTCTCATGTTCTCCTTTTGTCTCATGTTCATCTTTTGTCTCATATTCATCTTTTGTCTCATATTCATCTTTTGTCTCATGTTCTCCTATTGTCTCATATTCATCTTTTGTCTCATATTCATCTTTTGTCTCATATTCATCTTTTGTCTCATGTTCATCTTTTGTCTCATGTTCATCTTTTGTCTCATGTTCATCTTTTGTCTCATGTTCATCTTTTGTCTCATGTTCATCTTTTGTCTCATATTCATCTTTTGTCTCATGTTTATCTTTTGTCTCATATTCATCTTTTGTCTCATGTTCATCTTTTGTCTCATGTTCATCTTTTGTCTCATGTTCATCTTTTGTCTCATGTTCATCTTTTGTCTCATGATCATCTTTTGTCTCATATTCATCTTTTGTCTCATATTCATCTTTTGTCTCATGTTCTCCTTTTGTCTCATGTTCTCATGTCTCATGATCATCTTTTGTCTCATGTTCTCCTTTTGTCTCATGTTCATCTTTTGTCTCATGTTCTCCTATTGTCTCATGTTCTCATGTCTCATGATCATCTTTTGTCTCATGTTCACCTTTTGTCTCATGTTTATCTTTTGTCTCATATTCATCTTTTGTCTCATGATCATCTTTTGTCTCATGTTCATCTTTTGTCTCATGTTCATCTTTTGTCTCATGTTCACCTTTTGTCTCATGTTTATCTTTTGATGTCAAACCCAAATGTTTTCAGTCCATGTCTAAAATAAGAGAATTGGCCTCACTGTTCCAATACTATAGGAGGACACTGTACATTACAACATAGTTTACTAACGTTTTATTTGCCATAATAATTTCACATGTAATCCCAATGATAAGATATAATTGTTTTGACATATAATTTAACATTTTTCTTCTCAGTATGGACGTAAAGGAGAGAATATCTGCATGAAAATATAATCAAGCTACTTCACAATCCTTCCCTCCGTACGCAGCTGATTGACTCTCACTTGTAATAGTGTGTCTTACATCTTGTACAATTGTGTCTTCTTTGTGGCTTTTGTAAATTAGTTTGTGTTTCATGTTTTGTGAATTTGTTTTCAAACATGTACATTTGTCTCAAGCTTTGTAAAAGTGTTTCACCTTTTATAATAATGGTTTGCACCTCCAGGCCACTGTACATACCTGTATAGACTAACTGACTGACTGACTAACTAACTAACTAACTAACTAACTAACTGACTGACTGACTGACCAACTAACTAACTAATACCGTAGTCCTGTGATAAATTCTTGAACATGATAACACTTTACAGTTCAACAATGCAGCCTGTAATTAAATAATGCAGTTGAATGAATAAACAGTGATACATTGAAACGTCATTGATGGAGAATGTGTTGTTGTCATTTCTCTGCACTGATTTATTAAACGGAACAGTACATATTATGAACACCAGATGGCAGCAGCATCTAGTGACAGGTTAAGACCATCGTAGAAGAAGAAGAAGAGGAGGGACCCGCTCAGTGGATGGGGACGTTCTGCGTCATAACACACACACACACACACAGTCACACACACACGTACACACACACGTACACACACGTTTGGTGGGAAAATGAGTTTGCTCGTGGCCACAGTTGTGTCCTGATTGAAAGAAGTGATATATGAACAGGTGAGTTGTTGTTGAGCGACCAGAGAAAGCGGTGAACACTGAACAGGTACTTTCATGAGAACATTCACAGAAATCAATCCATGCTCATTCGGAAAAGTGCCTATCGTGTGCTAGCATGCTAACACGCTAGCCAACGCTGTCTCGCTAAGTGAAAACAAAGCAGTTTAAAGCAGTTTAGTCACTCGCCTGGTTTAAAGTTAATGTTTAGAGGACTCGTTGTATCTGTGTTACGTGTAGATAACCACGGAAGCGCAGGGACGAGTGCTGTTTTATTCAAACTTGCTTATAATCATTATTATCATCATTGTTGTTGTTGATGATGAACAGTGAGGAATCGAGAAGATGCCAGAAATCAAGATCAAACACGTTGTGTCTTGCAGCACCGAGGACACTGTAAGTCGTTCTTCTGTCATTCGTGTCAGTTTTATTGTTTTAAGTGAGTCAAATCCTCTGTGTCCTCTTGTGTCCTCATGTGTCCTCTTGTGTCCTCTTGTGTCACAGACTCACAAAGCAGACAACCTGCTGAGCTCTGACACCTACAGGAAGTGGAAAGCAGCAAAACCCGGCGAGAAGCAGACATCAGTCATTCTGCAGGTACACAGCTGACATCCTACTCTGTTAATGTTTAAACTCCCACACCTGATATACTGATCCAGTATCTCACAGCAACAACTCAGCATAGAAAAAAAGAAGAATTCAAAGAATTCAAAGGATTCAAAAGCTTTATTGTCATAAAAAAACATTTACATGCTGTAAGAAGAAGAAGAAGAAGAAGAAGAAGAAAAAAAAGGACTGAGTCAATCGTCTTTTTGTGCTTGTCCACCCTCTTTATGTCCCTGTCCTTCAAAAGTGTGTCCACAGCAAACTGCAGCAAAGAGTGTCACACTGATTGACTCCTGATTGACATTTGCAGCATTTCACTGCTGGATGTTAACTGAGGGAAAATGTCAAAAATCCAGCCAATCACTTCTCACTACAAGCGCACACACACACACACACACACACACACACTGTCAACTCTGCCACTCCCTGTGTTTGGATGTGTCACTTGTAAACTAAATGTTTGACACGTGTTAATACCTTGAATGTAGTACTGTAACTGTGCATACCATTTGTTGGTACTTTACTCTCTTAAAATAACAAGTAAGTAGTTTAATTTGTTCATCTATTTTCACATTATTACTTTATTAAAAGTGCTGCTGTTTTTCTTCTCAGTTGGAGAAGGAGGAGCAGGTGCATAGCATTGACTTAGGAAATGAAGGTTCAGCTTTTGTGGAGGTTCTAGTTGGAAATTCCTCTTCTGTCAGAGACCAGGATTATGAGGTACTCTCACAAATGAAACCTGTTCAAATATTTCACTTCCTTCATAGAAATTTCTCAGTGTGAACAGATTTTCTTCTTTGATTTGAATGTCTCCCCCAGGTTCTTCTAGTAACATCATCCTTTATGTCCCCAACGGAAAGCCGTAATGGCACCAACATGAACCGAGTGCGTTTCTTTGGGCCTAACCAGCTGCAGAAGAGCACATCACAGGAGAAGTGGGACAGAGTGAAAATTGTATGTAGCCAGCCATATAGCAAGGTACGGGGCCCAGCGTCTAAAAAGCTTACTTCACAATTTATACATCAATGGTTTGATTTTATTGTTGAATGGTCACCATTGACCGTCGGAACAGGACATGTGGAGGAAATTCAGAGTGGTGAGAAAATCAAACATTTGAGGGACTGTCATTTTTTAAATCCACTTTGCGGCTCCATTAGCATCAACTGTTGCAATCTTGTCAATAACAGAGCGTCTACAAGCACTGTTTAACCAAAGTCAAGTCTGCTCTCAGTAACGTGAATGCTCATTTACGAGTCTGAGTCTGTTCGCTGAGTCCGCTCACTGAGTCTGTTCACTGAGTCCGCTCACTGAGTCCACTCACTGAGTCTGTTCACTGAGTCCACTCACTGAGTCCGTTCACTGAGTCCGCTCACTGAGTCCACTCACTGAGTCTGTTCACTGAGTCCGCTCACTGAGTCTGTTCACTGAGTCCACTCACTGAGTCCACTCACTGAGTCTGTTCACTGAGTCCACTCACTGAGTCCGTTCACTGAGTCCGTTCACTTTCACACAAAGAAATAACAAAAGCTGTTGGGCCACTGAAGACACTGAAGACACAATGCACTGTGTATTGTGAAAAATGTGTCCATACTGGAAGTATTTTAATTTATGTTGTGTCATCATGTCTGAATAGAACAAAAGACAACGAGACCAACAAAGGTGAACATTTAAAAGCAAAACACTGTTTAATGGGGGACCCTTTTAACTGCTGCACCACACATGCTTTGGGCTTAACTGTGGTAGTAACTGTGGTAGTAACTGTGGTAGTAACTGCAGGAGTGAAGGAAACGCATCACAGAGTAACAAGAATGTACACAGTTACATTGACAGACAAACACTCGGACGTGCCACTCCCTCTCTCTTGCTTGACCACATGTGCAATATGAACACACACACACGCTGAAATAATACTGTGTAAAAATAAATTTTTGATTCTACCACCGAGCACTAGTTTGAGGGTAAAATGAAAGTGAGTTTAATTCCTTATTTTTCCCCTTCATAGAACATTGCATATGGACTGGCTTTTGTGAAGTTCCATTCACCACCGGACAAAAATGACCCTCCTCCAACAACTCCCCCAGTAAGTAAAACACTTGTTTTCTTAACGTGGTGACCGTGCCAGAGCATGTGTACAAACTTATCAGCCAGTTTAGAAAACATCTATTTCTACATTCATTTACATATTTCTACATTTTGGTGGTAACACTTTACAATAAGGTTACATTAATATTAGCTTTTACTAATGTTATTCAGGATAATTAAGGTTAATTCAAACATCAAGTTACTGAACAGTGCAACCAAACAATTTCCCTCTGTTAAAACATAACCCTGTATAACAGAACATTTAGGCCAAAAACATTTCTGAACAGATTTGATTGTCCTTTTGCCAAGTACAGTGGACACTTAACAATTAACTAAGAATTGAAGTCAGTCTCAGACTGTTTCACTTAATAATCTAACATGATCAGATTATTAAGTTATTATGTTAAAAGTAGTTTTATAACTCCAGATTCTTTCACTCAACATACAGAATTTATCTTCAACTCTAATTAATGTGTGTATCACATTTATCAGTAATGATAAGTTACTTTATAACCAATAATGATGATAAGACAAGCAGTCTCCCTGGTAATCAGTGGTGACGTGACCGCAGGTCTCAGTGCATCACACGGTCACAGCTTCACAGTCCACACCGTCATCTGCTCTGAGTCACTGTGACGATGTACCATGTCAGTCTCCTCCTCCGCTGAACCATCCAAACTCTCTCCTCAATGCATCTGATATAGCCGCTAGTTAATATATCTATAAGAAGTTTGAAAATAAATCCCCGCTTTGTCATAATATTGTACTTTATCATCTTTTACAATATTATATTATATTATACATATATATACTGTGTATATATATATACATATATATGTGTGTGTATATATATATGTATGTATGTATGTATGTACATATATATATATATATATATATATATATATATATATATATATATATATATATATATATATATGTACATATAATATAATATACCATAATATACCATACTGTTTTCATGTTGTATGGTGTTTAGCATTTCCCTGACCGTAGAGTACAGTTCAACCATGTTTACTAGAGGTGGGTGGGAAAATGTATACGGTGAAATATCACTAATTCAATTCAATTCAATTCAATTCAATTCAATTTTATTTGTATAGCGCCAAATCATAACATACATTATCTCAGGGCACTGTACATAGACAACATCAAAGAGAGCAGAGAACCCCAACAGTTCACACAATGAGCAAGCACTAGGCATCAGTGGAGAGAAAAAACTCCCTCTTAACAGGAAGAAATCTCTGGCAGAACCAGGCTCAGAAATGTGCAGTCATCTGCCTCGACCGGTTGGGGTGAAAGGAAAATCGGGGACAGAGGAGAGGTGGAGGACAGAAAGGGGAGGGGGGAGAGAAAGGACAAGAGGGAGATGAGGTAGAGACAGAAGAGAGAGAGAGACCAGGAGCAGATACACAACAACTGTATCAAGTTACAAGTTAATACAATTAATGATATTGACTTTTTAATTATAGCACAATAATAATGGTGATGATGTGGGTAGCCTCGAAAACTGGGGAATCACTCATATTTTGTGTGATAATATTATATCACTTTTGAGACATCAAGTAACATATATTTTCTTTTACTGATGTTGCAAATAAACAAACTTTTGTGGATTAGGAAAAAAAATCAATTGACATTTCAGGCCACTAGATGGTGCCAAGTGCTCACTTTCACTCGAGCTGTTGTGTGAATATATCACAGTGTATGTTTTCCACATATTTAGTATTTTATCGGGATAATATCAGACCGTTACTTAAATACTGTGATAACGTGGCATGGTGGTGTCCGGTGAGTCCCTCCCCTAATTTTCTTACGGGCAGCCAGTGGCCAAGTGGAAAGGGAATTTGGCTTGTAACCGGAGGGTCGTAGGTTCAAGTCCCCACCAGGTCAAAAGGGCTGGGGTACCCCTGAGCAAGGTACCCAACCCCCATTACTCCCGGGCACTACTCAGTGTGGCAGCCCACTGCTCCTAATTCTAGGATGGTTAAATGCAGAGAAATCATTTCCCTAAGGGGATTAATAAAGTATTACTTTACTGTCAGCTGGAGAACACTGACTCTCATTCAACTGTTCTTAAAAAAAGGAACTCTGACGTTTTTGTTTTGATTTGTTCTTGTGTTCTTGAAAAAGTTTCATAATTGGTCTAGTAGATCAGCAGGCAGCAATGGCTGCAGTGTAATCTTACAAGGCAATAGCACTAGAGCTGCAACTAACCATTATTTTCATTTTCGATTAATCCATTTATCATTTGGTCCTTAAAATATCAGAAAACCTTAAATGTTAATCGGTGTTTGTCAAACCTGGACATAATGATGTTCTCAAATGTCTTGTTTTGTCCACAAACCAAAATGATTCACTTTTAATGATTTATTTGTTCTCCAGAGCAAAGAAATTAAGAAAATATTTACATTTAAGAAGCTTAAACTATCGGAAATCTTGTTTTAATCATGAAAAAAGCTTCAAACCGACTATCAAAATAGTTGTCGATTAATTATCGACGAATCGTTTCTGCTCTAAATAGCACCATTCTGAGTTATCTACATTAAAAGTGCTTGTTTTTTCCAGTCAATGGTCCTAGGTTTGGTTACAGGAGTGATGCGTCGTCGCAGCTATGTTTCTGCTGGGCCGTGATGTGTTCACTGACACTCGTAAAATCACTCTCCCTGTCCTCTCCCAGCATTTGCACGTATTGTTCTGTCTTTAAAATTGGTCGACAATCTGGCTTTCTCCAAATATACAGATATTGGAGGAGACCCGAGCCATTTATTGGCAAAAACAAGCACTTTTTATGGAGATAACTCAGAATGGTGCTTTTGCCTTGTAAGATTACACTGTAGCCACTGTCGCCTGCTGATCTACTGGATCAATCATGAAAGTACTATTCACATACACACCTGCATTTATAAACGTAAAATAATGAAAAAACTTGCATGATAAAATAGAAATATGTTAATAAGTATTACTTTATTATGTATCAATGTTGTTGTTACTTATGAAAAAAGCCCAGAGTCAATATCTTTTTTCTTAAGAAGTGTCTCATTTAGTAAATGAGACACTTTGACCCTCTGGTGGAAATCCAGAGGTCACCAGTGGCACAGATTCCTGTCCTCCTGTCCTCCTGTGGCCCTGAATAACCCTCTCTTTGCTTCTGCCAGAAGCTGACAAAGCTGGGACAGTTCAGGGTGAAGGATGAGTCTCCTTCTTCTGGACCCAGTCTTCAGCCTGGCAGTCTCTTTTTCAGTCGGGACGTTACAACAAAACCGAGCACTTCACTTAAAGGTAATTCATTCACCACCTGCTAAAAGCCTGTTGCCAAGGGCAGCTTACATAGGGCAAAAGGCGGGGTACAGCCTGGACGAGACCACATAGAGACAAACAACCATTCAACCTCACTATGGTCTATAGATTGTCCAATCTGCCTAATAACCAAATACAAATAGCATTTATAGCAAAAATAGCAAAAATAGCAGGAATAGCTTTGCTCTGTCAGCTCATGTTGTCTGCACTGTTGTTTCAGTGTCTCCACAGAGTGACAAGCTGAGTTATGCTGCTGCTGCCCTGCAGTCTGGTGGAACCTCCCACTCATCAAGCCAAGCTTCCTCTTCAACCTCTGCCACACCACCACAGGTATAAAACACACACACACACACACGCACTGTCCCAGAAAAGGTTATTACAGACAGACAGACAGACACTATATCACATTTCAAGTCTGTTTTTCTGATGCTTAGTCTTTAATCTTGAGTATGTCTCCATGATGCTTTGTGAAATTGGCCACGTGGCCAGCGAGTGTATGGGTGCACATTATTTTAATTGTTCCTTTTCTTACATGAATGTTTTTTTTTCTAATAGCAACCAGCAAAAAGAAAATTTGAGTTCAGCAAAGAACGTCTGTCTACTGGTTCTCCGTCCTTGAAAAAAATGAGTCCTGCTGGCTCACCAGAGGCCAAAGCTGCAAACCCCAGAGATAAGCCAAGTTCATCCAGCACCTCCAGTTCCACTGCTGAAAAAGGTAACACTTAACTAAGTTTCTAACCTTAACCCTTATTAAAACATCCCTTATTATCTGAACTGTGTCTCTAGCTTCTCTGGCACAGAAGTCTTCTGACAAGAAGAGGGAGAGTCAGTCAACACCCAAACAAGCAAAATCCCCGGTCACACAGCAGGTCCCATTCAAGCAGATCATGCAGGGGGTGGTGTTTGTCCTCAGTGGCTTCCAAAACCCTTTTCGAGGGGACCTGAGGGACAAGGCTGTGGATATGGGAGCCAAGTACCGACCTGACTGGACACCAGACTCCACACACCTCATGTAAGTCGCTCTCAAGAATGACAATGAGAACAGACACTGACTGACCACTTATTATCTAGCTAATTAAGAGGAGTGGTTTTTTTCCGCTGCTGTAGGTCAGAGATGTTGATGTTAATAATGACTTACTGTCAGCCACACTGACCTCTTCACTTCTGTAGAAACTGTAATGTTAAACTCATGTTTGATGCTGGTGTGATTACAGTTATAACAGTGATAAAAAGTGACTGGGACTGTTGACCTTGTCAGTGTTCTTAGTGATCTAACTGTGTGTGTGTGTGTGTGTTTCACCCATTCATCTCCAGCTGTGCCTTTGCTAACACCCCCAAGTACAGCCAAGTGAAGTCAGCAGGGGGCATTATCGTACGGAAGGAATGGGTGTTGGACTGTCATAAGAGAAAGCAGAAGATCTCCCATAAACGGTAAAGACTTCAGTACTGTACACTGTAATCACCTTGATTGAAGCATCCAAAAATACACCTGTCACAGCAGGAATGCCAACTTACTTCAACATTGTAACCTTGAACAGCTCGTGTGTGCTGTGATCTAATTATATGACTCATTTTGCAACATCAAGGCACAAATCTGTGTATCATGTATTATTTCTGGCTGACTGCTACTTACTGCGCTGACAGTATGTTACACTGTGTGAAGCTTTTTCAATTGTGGAATCCCTTCATTCTTATTGCTTCCACAATCATCACGTCTGACTCCAGAATGAGTATCAGCATTTCACCAGGTAACCTAGGTTACTGAACTCATTAGTTTATTATTGCTGCTTAGCCACTTCACAACATAGATTCAGTGGTAGGGCTGGATTCCAGACGTATTGTAGTATGGGCTGTCGTGTAAACGTGCACAACTAAAGCCAAATGGATTGTGTTTGTTTTTGACTTATGGGTCAGATGACAAAACCTGGACACAGGTCCACAATGAAGTAACTCTGCAGAAAAACCTTAATACACAGTTAATGGAAAACTGATGGGAGCATTTTCAGATCTTTATTAATTTCTGGTGATAATGTTTTCTAATATTGTCATGAAAGTAGTTTGCCTGGTACCTTTTGATGTAAATGTCAGCTTATTCCTCTACTGCATTGTATCCCTTTATCACCACCATGCTCCTCTCTGCATTAGTCCATTTGGAAAATCAATAACACAATAAACTCTGCATTTGAAACACAAGTTCATATTTATCCTTGTTAATTGAAGAAGGTGACTGCATTAATATACATGTTTTCACTTGCCAAGGTGCCAATTTTACATTGGATGCTATTCATTGCGATACTTTAAATTGAGGCCAGTAAACAATATTTCCTTTTGCTTCCTTGTACTCCAAGAATCCCGTGGTAAATGGACGGCTTTGAATTCACATAAACAACACTGTCCCAGTGTTGTTTATCCCTCTGTGTTCCAGCTCTCCATAACTTTCAGATAATGTGAATGATTGTTAAACAAGAATAAGGTGTCGCATAAAAAACATATATAATGATTCATCAGAATCATTTTCATTATTTTTTTTTAAATGAGCCCCAGACGAGAACCCATGCTCAGGAAGCATAGATGGAATCAAGGATTTAACCACGCCCCCAGTGTGCCATGGAGAAACACACAGTGTTGTGGTTACCTTGTTACCCCACTAATCCAAAACTGCTGCCAACTAATAGTAACTATGGCAACTGCTGATTTGGGCCACACATCGACTGAATTTGAAACTCCTCCCGCGTCTCGGAAATCACTGGTGTGGAAATATTGGATGTTTCCCGTGAGAAAACCACAGTGTTATGCACGTGTAGCAAAGCACAGGACATCACATGCATCATAAGGATGTAGACGTAGCGGAACCTGCTCGAAAGCCATAACTAGAGCTATAGACGTGTTTGGACCTTATTCACTGGTGGAAAACCCTGGACTCATTAGTGCTCATTAGTGCTCATTAGTGCACTGGAAGCACGCTACAGAGAGCAGGTCATATCTTACTGTACATCTTCATACATGCCTTCCATGTATGATCATGTTAAGGAATAAACGATTGGAGGTCAGTGCAGATTTAGTGGCCCTAACAACAGATTGCTGGACCTTCAGAGCAACACAGAGCTACATGATTATGGTTATCAGTTGACTGGAGGTGGAAGTAAGTGGACCGAGTATCATTAATATGGGACGTAAAAGAGAGCATGCTGTGGAGGATGACACCCAGACTCTTTACCTGAGGGGAGTGGGAGCTTGAAGAATTAGGATAAGGTGGATTTAGTGCTAGTTAGATTATTGCTGTTTAATTTGAGAAAGTTTGAGGTGAAATATATTTATCTAAATTTATTTTGCAGTGATTTGTTAAGGTGTTGCAGTGTGTTATGTCTCGTTACGACGATATTTTGTCATAATTTCCATTGACGAAAGCAAGACTAATGTGTTCATTAATGCCATCTCTCATCTTGGAAAACAATTAAGTTAATAAATAACTCATTGGCAGAGAAATCAATAATGGAAATCATGTAATTGAGTCAAGAACAGTAAGAATTGTAGATTGTCTTTGGTGTTGATGAGTTATATATTATATATTATATATATATATATTGATGGCGCTGTCATTTCTAAGCGATCATAAACATCCATTTCTAGCTCGATCAGTCTGTAGACTACTCAAAGAAATCTATTCTGCTCATGAAGGTTAATTTGAGCTCTGCGAGGATAATGAGAGTGAGATTCAGGAGTTATTGGCACACAGTGCTGCTGTTTTATGAAATCTGACCCTTAAGGACTGATTCACATTGGATGCGTTTTCATTTCACTCTTCATGTTAACAAATGAGAATGTCTCCACTGCAAGGTCTGTTTCCACACGGTGTCTGTTTTTCCTACACGGTGGTGTAGTGGTTAGCACTCTCGCCTTGCAGCGAGAAGACCCGGGTTCGAGCCCCGGTTGGAACAAGGGCCTTTCTGCATGGAGTTTGCATGTTCTCCCTGTGTGTGCGTGGGTTCTCTCCGGGTACTCCGGCTTCCTCCCACGGTCCAAAAACATGCAATGTGGGGATAGGTAAATTGGACACTCCAAATTGACCATAGGAGTGAGTGTGAGAGTGAATGGTTGTTTGTCTCTATGTGTGTGTGGCCCTGCGATGGACTGGCGAACTGTCCAGGGTGTACCCCGCCTATCGCCTGATGTAGCTGAGATTGGCACAGCACCCCCCGCGACCCTCTGGTTGAGGATAAAGCGGTAGATGATGACTGACTAAAAGCTGACATTTTAGACTAAAAACTAAATTTAAACTAAATGAACACATGAATATATGTGTCTCCCTGTCTGAGTAAACAAGAATCAGTGTTGAACCAGGTCTTAAATGAAGATTCTCAAAGCTAGCATTGTAATGACCCTCATGTTTGCCTTTTCAGTTTATGAATGTACCAGCGATCCCTCACTTGTCGTGGTAAAGCTCTTGTTATTGTGCAGTGTGCAGCTTTGATGATGTCCTGTATTTAAAAGCTGCATCTGCTGTGGGTAATTAAAGCAACCACTTACTTTGATGATGACAAGTACCCAGACAAACTGCTTTCCCATGGCGTCCCTCCCCATGGCACCTTATGGTGTCCCTGCCTTGCATTATGTGTAGTGTATATACTAATGAGGTTGTGACGTCACATACACACTCCAGACATGCTCTCTCCATAGATATCATCCAATCAGTGACGACCCAGAGAAAGGCTTGAGCAGAAAACACTTAAGTAGCTCTGTCTATCTCAATAAATCTGAATGAGTAAACACATTTGTGCCCAGCGTGTGCGTGTGTGCGTGTGTGCGTGTGTGCGTGTGTGCGTGTGTGTGTGTGTGTGTGTGTGTCTCCTCATCCACAGCATTCTTGCCTCAGCCCTAGTTTTTATTTATTTATTATTTTTTACTGGAGCCCTGATTGAACTCAATAACCATGTTCTCAATATTTTCAATAATTCGATTGAAATACAGAAATACAGAAATGTGTATTTTTACGATTTTTAATAGACTAATTTGACACATTCCTTGTTAACTTAATATTCTTATTATATTTTTGCAGCAACTGATCATAATAAACTGATGTGTTTAAACACATTTAATAGATATCGTTCTTGTTCTAGATATCATCTGTCGGATAGATGGTTCTTGTTTAACGATAAAAATAAAAACTTGAGACACTAAAAATGCCATCATGTATTGACCATGGGTTGCCCTCATGTTTTAAGATCAGCAATCAGCCGAGGAAGAGCTCACATTGGTCGACCTGTAAACCTGATGGCTCGAGCTGGTGTTGATCATTTTCTCATCATGTCTGGGACACTTTTGAGAACATGAACCATACACATTTTTATTTTGACCTCTTTGTGTGAATTGACATGTCTAAGAACACAAGCTGTAACCATGGTAACAGATGCTTGCCAGGGACAGGATGAAAAACTGATCGGACATGGTAATCCATCACGAGCTGCTCTGTAACTGTGTGGATGAATTACCATAATTCATTTAACTTTTCCTGGAAAAAGAAATCACACATTTAGTGATCAGAAAATTCCCGTCTCGTCTCATTTGTTTGTAATGACTGTTTCTTTCTTTCTTTCTTTCTTTCTTTCCAAACTGAAATCACTCGTACATCTGGATTTCACCTGAACTTTCACAGATTCACACGTTCTTTCACCTACAGTTTTCAGACATTCACGGGGGAATATTTAGTCACTCATTTCTCATGGATTTAACAAATGTGCCTGTGTATAGAAAAGTGCAGTTTGCTCTGCCCAGGTCACAGTGCAGATGCAGTCACGATCCAGTCTTTTGATGGTTTTATACATCGTTGGTGGATGTGAGTCACTGTGGCTCAGAAGGTGAAGTGGCATTGCTCATTAATTAGAGAGGTCAGGGATTCAATTCTGGCTGCTTAAGTCCACATATCAAAGTGTCCTTGGACAAGACTGAACCCAAGAGTGTGAGTAGATGATTAACAAGACTCAGGATAATCCCTGTATGACTGAATGTGACCTGTAGACCGTATAGTGTCAACACTATAAATGCAGTCCATTTACTACTACTTCAGTTTATATTTGGTTGATTAGTTTTCTGTTAATCTGGTGTTGTTTGCTGTCTTTATTGTTTGTTATTTTCCCCCACACATTTCTTCTTCTTTCAGCTATTGTTGTAGACTGGCCACTCATGGGAAGGTTCCCCACTGTTCTACGTTTTCTCCATTTGTGAATAATGGCCCTCACTGTGGTTCCCTGGAGTCTTTTCAAAGCTTTAGAAAAGTCTTTGTAACCTTTTCCAGACCGTTTGTTCGGCATGATGTCTTCCTTCTTTGGGATCTTTTGGCCGACTTCACTTTGTCTGACAGGTTCAATTTAAGTCGTCTCTTGATTCCACAGGTCTGGCAGTAATCAGGTGTGGGTGTGGCAAGTGACATTTTCCAAAAAATGAGATTAACCACAGTTACGTCAAGGAGCGGAATCACTTGTTCACATAGGGCCATGTAGGTTTGCATAGTTTTCCCTTAATAAATAAAATCACTTAAACAATGCATGTTGTGTGAAATGACCAATTAGAATATAAAAGAATAAATATAGAAGTTGGTAAAACAGCACCCTGATGGCAACAAGGAAAACTCATACCTACCCCAGTTCCAATTTTAAATTATTAATGTAGTAGAATAATAATTACATTAGAAAATGAGTCATTCATTAAAAGTTGAAGCACACGACTAAAACGTCAGAGGTCATAATTAATTACATTTTAATATGAAATACCCACGCTTAAGATGAATGAAGTTTTTACCTGAACTAGATTTTCATTGAATCTTTATTAATAGTTATAGCGTTGTTCAGCTCCTCCAGTAATTACAGGTCTTTGTATTCATCAAGCCACAGTAATATACTGTAATATGTTACCTGGTGGACAAAGTTTGGCCATCAGTACTCTCATGCTCTTCCTCATCCTCATGCCGGTCAGCCACCGGTGCAGTGGCCATTGTTTCTGCCTGTCTTCATTCGAGGTGTTGTTATGTGCAGTTGTGCTGTGTCTTAGTCTTGATAGTGTTGTTCATATCGCAGTATTTCATTCATGGATGTAAGAACATTTTGGATATATGTCCTAAACATTCTAAACATTCAGACATTCAGTTAGAAACCTGAACTCATCATTTCAATTCCATCATTCCATGCCAATGCAATGCAGCATGTCAGATTCAGATCAGGCAGCAATCCCAACAATTTCTCTACTTAATCTTGTTGTTATCATAATTATTGAATTCTAACCATTAAATACAGTGGCTGATTTTCTGACAGAATATAAATAAAGAAGAAGATTGCCTCTCAAATATGCCTGGACCTTCATTTAAGCAAAATGGGGAAAAAAAGAATGAATGATAAAAAGACCACAGGAGGATTGGCTTTCGATGTGTACACCACTCAGAACCATAAGAAATTCAGTTACACCACAAAAGTAAACATTTCCAATCAGTGTTGCTGGAGGCAGTGTGAAAACCTCCCATTTGTTTTGGTTGTAAAAAATGTGTCTTATACTAAAAGGTATTGGGACATGTGGTATGCCTGATAATGTTGAAATCTTCAAAGATGATGTGAGTGAAAACTAAATACTAGTTTTTTTCTAAACCACTGTTATTGGCCTCAGATTATTCTTATTTTCTAACCCAGACTGTTTAATTAATAAGTTTACTAAGTTTCCTGTCAGTTTGAGAATTGAAGCTGGCAGTGCAACAAATATTGTATGGGTGCAATTTTCCCTCTGGTCCTTGATCATTCCAATACACTGTTCCCTTTTTTTAAATCAGGTATTTGATGGATGGAGCAGAGTCGAGCTCAGAGAGCGAAATGGAAGTGGATGATGGGAGTGAAGAGGAAACAAACACAAAGGTAGTTATTTATTTATTTAGTAGTTATCTATTTTCTCTGTTTCGTAACTGTCAGTTTTAACAGTCTTTCCATGCTGCTGTTGCAGAGTCTGCAAAAGAGTGCGACACAAGTGGCCTCCCCAAAAACACCAGAGAACAGGAAGGAAGATGATGAATATGCTGGCTCCACTGATGTGGACCAACCAGGTTTGCATCTGCTTTAATGATTTTCAACAAGATTCAGTCAACATCAGCACTGTCACTGTCTACGACTCTTACCTTTCACCGTCTTGATCACAGTTGAGCGACATACTCCACAAACACAGAGCAGGTTTAGCTGCAGTCCTATAGCTCTACAGATGGAATGGGATTAAGTTCAGTGGAACAGTGTAGAGAGAGAAAATGATCAAAACCGAGGGCGGAAATTACAAGATTATGATTTGGAGAGAATCAAAACTCAATGTTCTAAAATTGAATATATTCTGCCAGTAGCATATTTATTCCTGCTTTGTTTGTGTCTGGGAATGAATGTTTTTTGCTCTGTTTACTCAATTTACTTCAAATAAAATACTTCTACTACTCTGCTGCATGGTCACCCACCGCAAAGTCATCCAAATAAAAATAGATGAGGCGAGAAAACATCATTTCCCAGTGACAAAAGAGATTCACAACTCACAACAATTAAGTAGGATGCAAATGATAATTAATATTTTTTAAATCTCATCACTTCCTAATACATTTTTTAATAAATATAAATAACATTAGCCCGACATTTGGGAAGTGGTTAATTCTAATAATTCAAATAACAAGAGTGGCAGAACTTTGCAGCTGAACAGGACTGAATTCATTGAGATGAGCAAGGGGGTGAATGTGATCTGAGGAATTAGAAAAAGGGATCAACTTTGATGGAGCCGTTAGAAATGGATGAGCTAATAATGCAACAACGTAAAGTACAAGAATATCACATCATGAAGATGGAGTTTGAGGGAGAAACACCAATGGAAGAAAAATTGTAATCACTGTGAGGGGATGTTTCTCATTTCTATGTTAATTGGAGGCCTGATGTAAAGTGGTAGGGTGATTGATTATGTTGTGAGCTCTTTTCTTACATTGTTTTGTATATACAGTAAGTGGTTCATGTGTGTGGTTCTCGTCTCCATTTCTCATTCTCCTCTAAACTGGAGGTCATTGTTGATTAGTGCAGATTCGGTGCTATGAAGTGGGTGGAAACCACACTGGTTTCTATGGCTTAAGTGAGAGTGGATTTGTGTTGAATCTGTTTTTTCAAGGCAGGTTTTAATGAATGAGAAGACGGATTAAAGCTGAGGGAGGAATTCAAGCCCAGAGTCTCATGAATCTACAGAGTTACAGAAGTTACGGTGGAGTTACAGAAGTTATGGTCGAGTTACGGTGGAGTTACAGAAGTTACAGACGTTACAGTCGAGTTACAGTCAAGTTACAGACGTTACAGTCGAGTTACAGAAGTTACAGTCAAGTTACAAAAGTTACAGTCGAGTTACAAAAGTTACAGTCGAGTTACAGAAGTTACAGTCAAGTTACAAAAGTTACGGTCGAGTTACAAAAGTTACAGTCGAGTTACAGAAGTTACAGTCAAGTTACAAAAGTTACGGTCGAGTTACAAAAGTTACAGTCGAGTTACAAAAGTTACAGTCGAGTTACAGAAGTTACAGTTGATTTCCGGTGGAGTTACAGAAGTTATGGTCGAGTTACGGTCGAGTTACAGAAGTTACAGTCAAGTTACAGAAGTTACAGTCGAGTTACGGTCGAGTTACAAAAGTTACAGTTGATTTCCGGTGGAGTTACAGAAGTTATGGTCGAGTTACGGTCAAGTTACAGAAGTTACAGTCGAGTTACGGTCGAGTTACAAAAGTTACAGTTGATTTCCGGTGGAGTTACAGAAGTTCTGGTCGAGTTACAGAAGTTACAGTCAAGTTACAGTCAAGTTACAGAAGTTACGGTCGAGTTACGGTGGAGTTACAGAAGTTATGGTCGAGTTACAGAAGTTACAGTCAAGTTACAGTCAAGTTACGGTGGAGTTACAGAAGTTACAGTCAAGTTACAGAAGTTACAGTCAAGTTACAGAAGTTACGGTCGAGTTACGGTGGAGTTACAGAAGTTACAGTTGATTTCCGGTGGAGTTACAGAAGTTCCGGTCGAGGCAGATGCTGCACATCTTTGAGTCTGGTTCTTTCAGAGATTTCTTCAGTTAAAAAGGAGGTTTTTTCTCTGCACTGATGCCTAGTGTTTGCGTGAATTGTGTGAATTGTTGAGTTTCTCTGCTCTCCATGATGTTGTCTACGTACAGTGCATTGAGATAATGTATGTTAGGATTTAGAGCTATACAATTAAAATAGAATTTTAGTTTGAGAAAGTCCTTCAGAAGAGTCCTTGTAGTGCAAAGTCTGGTGGTTGTACATCTCTTTATGAATAGTCAATCCAGTTTCTTAAGTTAGCCGTAACTCAGGTGCTAACCAGGGTGCTGAAATGGAAAAGGAGTCAGACCTGTTTTTTAGGGAGCAAGAGTGTTAAGAATGTTATTCAAAGTGTTTTAGTGAGAAACCAGGTCATCAGAGGTGGATACATGATGAATGAGGTCAGTACCGGAGGAGAACTTTTATATTCTATTACGTGGGGGCTTATTAATAGAGAGGCTGAGCTTGACATTAAATGAGAGGAGAGAATGATCAGTTATTGGCAGATTTACACAATGTCAAATCTTTTCATGTCCCTTGCTCGTGAGCCTGTGAGCCCGTGAGCCCGTGAGCCTGTGAGCTTGTGAGCTCGTGAGCTTGTGAGCTTGTGAGCTCGTGAGTGGATGTTTAGTATTTGTACACTGTGGTCAACAACTCTCGGCCGCTCTTTGGGAGTATGCCCTCTTATCAGCTCGTATCAGGTCCATTTGTATGTATCGGTCAACCCTTACTTTGGGCAACGGGTTGTTTTTTAATGTGCTATATAAATGAATTTGACCATATAGGACTGGAAATGTAAATCGGCACTCGTTGACTGTATTTCATTTTCAGCTTTGCCTTCTCTGCTTTTATATAGGAAAGAAATGATTATGCCAATTCTGTACCACTGTGTTTGAATCCCATTTTGTTGTTACTTACCTGACTACAATGTTCTCTGGCGTGAAGTGAATGTCGCGGGGAGTTCATCATCTTCCTTCCTGTTTCACCTTAGTATTATAATAAATGAGGTACATGAATCAGTTTTTTCCACTTTTTTTAAAGGTGATGATGATGATGATGATGAAGAAGATGAATCTGCTGTGGACACTGAGGACGAGCTGCAGAGGTAAACGATAGCTAGTTTTCCATTTCTTAGATTCATTATGTACACAGAGCATACAGCTGTATCAGAACTGTAACCATCATTTCTAATGGTTAGACAAGACAACATTTGAGATTCCATGAAGAGGGTGCATGAAAATGAAGATGTTTGCTTCTTGTGAAAGAGTGGAGAAGGACAACAGACAGAAAAGACCAGCAGAATTGAAGATGATGAAAGAGGAGGATCTGTACCTGGGGTCGACGGACGAAAACACAGATGCTGAGGCTGAAGAGGATCAACCCATTCCTGAGCTTCCAGGTTCGTCTTTGTCCTCATCTGTGTCTCCTACGGTTTCCTGTCTCTACTCTTTGTCCTCTCACAGTAAAAATGTTCTCTTCGTCCACACAAACTTGTTTTTAGGACATCAGAGACATAATGTTTTCCCTGGCCTCTTACCCTAACCTTATCCATGACAACTAAGTGCTTCACCCAAAACCCAATTCTAACCATAACCCTAAAACCAGGTCTGAACCTGAAAAAGGACATGTTGTCCTCGGTTGAACTCAGTTGACCTCCTGCTCCTCTCTACTGTCATTGAATCATTTCTTTCAGACTTCCTGAGTGGAAGACACTTTTTCCTCTACGGTAAATTTCCTCACAATGAAAGACGGCTTCTGCTGCGATACATCGCTGCCTTTGATGGGTAAGAAAGACTTGTTTAGTAACGTGTACATTTACGAGGGCAAACATTTGTAGCATGAAAATCAAATGAGCGTTAGTTAAATCTTTGTGTCTGTCACTGTTGTGTCGCAGAATGATTGAAGACTACATGACAGAGAAGGTGCAGTTCGTGGTGACCAGTGAAGGCTGGCACGACTCTTTTGAAGACGTAAGTTGACTCCTTACTTCAGTCATGACGTGAACTCTTTGTTTTCAAGGTGAAATCAATCAAACAATGATGCATATTGATATCCACACTGGTTTTGAATCTGATTGAAATGTGGGTTCAGAAGTCGAATGTTGACTCAGTTACTATTGTGGCTGCGCTGTCTCCATTTATTACACGAGGAAAACATGAAATGCCCGAGCTTTGCTTGTTCACTCGCTTCTTCCTTATTTCTTCAGGCACTGATGGAGAATGGTAATCTGAACTTTGTCAAACCCGCATGGATTTATGCGATCAACGAACGACAGAAGATGCTGCCCTACCAACCCTACACTGTCGTCCCCTGAACCACAGAGAGGTGTGTGCAGGAAAAGACCGAGACATTCTCCCTTTCCTTCCAAAATGTGTTGTTTGACGTTGAACAAGCAATAAAACAATTGTAGTTAGAGAATATTTTTGTTTGTGTTCATGAAATGCATTCTCTCTTTTTTCATAATGTTTTTTGTCTTTTGGTCGAGGAAGGAAAGTGTGTGTGTGTGTGTGTGTGTGATATCATTAGAGTTTTATTCTAAACTCTTCTGTGTTGTTAAACTAGTTAAACTGATAGTGTGTGATTATGGACTGGATTGGCTGAGAGTAGGATGTAGAATATGCATTAATAAAAAAACACATGGAAATATAGAACTAGTTTACTTAACTAACGTATGTTAAGTCTCTTATGACTTTGTTTTTATTTTTTAAATAAAAAGACTTTTAATTCACTAATAACTCTGCTCTGTCCTCTCTGAGTCCAGTTTTTCACCTTCTACTCTTCAGTCAAGACAATGAGAACGTGTGAATGCAGATGATGGTTTGTTGCTGAAGATTTACTGAAGCCATGGCTGCCAGCAGGGACGTCAGTAATAACTGATTAGAATACATTTGCCACTTCATTTCTCCATTAGACAACCTTTCACTCCTGGAAACGGGTTCATAAACATGCTCACAGGGAGGAGTTTGTCACTTCTGTCACACAGAGCAGATGAGATGTCATGTCGCTGCCAAATGTTGTGTTAGCTATGCTGGTTTCACAATGTCACCAGCAAAACAGACCCACACATCTCACACACATCACACACAGGTGACGTGTGTGTGTGTGTGTGTTGTCCAGCCACAGCAGCCTCCACCTCAGCTCCCTGTAACAGGACTGGTCATGGTGTTGGTCTGGACCTCCCAAAGCATAGCATTCTATCACTGTTTCACTGCAGCCAAGGAAATGCTGGCCCTCAGGTGGCAAACACCACATTCCTGCACCTGGCAGCAGTGGGTTAACTCATTTCATGAAATTGTCCTGGTGCAGTGGTCTGTGGCCCAGATCTATGGGGCCAGAGGCACCCAGTCCCCCATTGCTCCCCGGGCAGTATTGGATGCTAGTACGTGTTTATTGCTGGTGTGTAATAATTCAGATTCACTATCACTAATTGGTTTATGTGCAAATAAAACAAATTCTAATTCAAACTTTTGCTTAAAAGTTAGACACAATACAATTCAGTCTTTATTTGGGAAATACAGACACTGTTGCATCACATTGTTCTAACGTGGTATCTATACACAGTAACGCAGTCTAAGTGTTAAAATAACACCCAAAGAGTCAATTTGACTGTTAAACTCTTGGTGTTTTGTTAACATTAAATGAGATTGTCCCAGAGTTGTACGTATGTCTCGAGACCACTTTTACGTCTCTCGGTCTTGTCTTGGTCTCGTGGGTTAATCTCCAACAACTACCAACTCCACCCCTGGCAGATTGTACTCAATTCCCGTGTAAGTTGCTTTGGATAGAAGCGTCTGCTCAATGACATGTGATGTATATTCAATTTGATTTAAAAATGAAGTATGAGTTAGGGACATGTTTCCCGTTCTTTAGACAGTTGTTGGAGCTGTTGGCTCTTTTGTAAGATGACTTTGGGAGCAGTCAGTATCAGTCATGTCAGTCAGTATCAGTCATGTCAGTCAGTATCAGTCATGTCAGTCATGTCAGTCAGTATCAGTCATGTCAGTCAGTATCAGTCAGTATCAGTCATGTCAGTCAGTATCAGTCATGTCAGTCAGTATCAGTCAGTATCAGTCATGTCAGTCAGTATCAGTCAGTATCAGTCATGTCAGTCAGTATCAGTCAGTATCAGTCATGTCAGTCATGTCAGTCAGTATCAGTCATGTCAGTCAGTGTCAGTCAGTATCAGTCAGTATCAGTCATGTCAGTCATGTCAGTCAGTATCAGTCATGTCAGTCATGTCAGTCAG
This sequence comes from Solea solea, assembly GCF_958295425.1. Taxonomy (NCBI): domain Eukaryota; kingdom Metazoa; phylum Chordata; class Actinopteri; order Pleuronectiformes; family Soleidae; genus Solea; species Solea solea. The sequence goes on along the minus strand of NC_081146.1, from coordinate 28,013,095 downwards.
TATCAGTCATGTCAGTCAGTATCAGTCATGTCAGTCATGTCAGTCAGTATCAGTCATGTCAGTCATGTCAGTCAGTATCAGTCATGTCAGTCAGTATCAGTCAGTATCAGTCATGTCAGTCAGTATCAGTCATGTCAGTCAGTATCAGTCATGTCAGTCAGTATCAGTCAGTATCAGTCATGTCAGTCAGTATCAGTCATGTCAGTCAGTATCAGTCATGTCAGTCAGTATCAGTCATGTCAGTCATGTCAGTCAGTATCAGTCATGTCAGTCAGTATCAGTCATGTCAGTCAGTATCAGTCAGTATCAGTCATGTCAGTCAGTATCAGTCAGTATCAGTCATGTCAGTCAGTATCAGTCAGTATCAGTCATGTCAGTCAGTATCAGAGTCTCAATCCTCTAACAGTGCAGTAACAGCCATCAGAGTTTATCTCAGTCTGTAATAACATTCACAGTAACTGAGTTCACGTGACATAAACTCTGTCGTTCCAATAAAACCTTCTAATGTGTAATGAATGTATTATTATTATTATTATTATTATTATTATTATTATCATATTACATTATTATGTATGAATGTAAACTGCAGTTGAACCCCAGTATGCTGCTTCTCTTCAATTCAACTCAAAGATATGTGGAACTTCAACACCTGTGTTTGGTCTCAGTCTCGGTCTTGACTTGGTCTGTCTTGGTCTCAGTCTCAGTCTGGTCTTGGTCTTGGTCTCAGTCTCGGTCTTGTCTTGGTCTGGTCTTGGTCTCAGTCTCGGTCTGGTCTGGTCTTGGTCTCAGTCTCGGTCTTGTCTTGGTGTCAGTCTCGGTCTGGTCTTGGTGTCGGTCTCGGTCTCGGAGCTTCCTCTTCCCATGGAAAACAGTGGTTCTGCTTCAGTGACAGGTGTTAACACCCCCCCCCCCATCTCACTCCTCCTCCTCCTCCTCCTGCTCCTCCTCCTCTCCTCTCTACTGACCCAGGCTCAGCAGCAGCAGAACTGCTGTGTGTGGCTCAGGAGCACAGACTCCCTGAGGCTCCGGGTGAGGTAAACAGTGGATATTTGTCTGTCAAGGCTTATTATGGTGTTCAGCAGCAGCAGCAGGAGCAGCAGCAGCAAGAGCAGCAGCAGCAGCAGCAGGAGCAGCAGGAGCAGCAGGAGCAGCAGCAGCAGGAGCAGGTAGAAAGGGTAAGTTATTCCCTTTGGTTCCAAAGCTTTAATCGGGTGGTAAATGTTGACTCTTTGCTTGTGTTTACAGAGCAGCTTATTGTATATTATTATTTAATAATATTTATTATTATTTCATTTGTAACCAGCTTGTTTAATTGTCTTAAATACAGGTTTTCACACTAAAATAGTAAGTATCTATCTTTTCAAATGAAGCCGTTATTGCAGATGATCACAGTTACTCACATACATTACAGCTTATATATATCACGCCTTACATAAAAAGAATAAATTATAATAATAATTTAATAAAACAGTGATTAATAGATGTCATATCCCCCCCCCCCCCATTCTACCATCCCCAAATATACTGGAATATCATTTTTTATAATAAATGTGGTTAATTACATAAACTTGTGCAGTGCCCGTGCAAAATGTGTTTTTGTGTGTGTGTTTGTAGTCGTTGGTTTGGTGTGTTTTTAGTGATTTTTGGTTTGGTGTGTTTTTAGTCGTCGGTTTGGTGTGTTTTTAGTGATTGTTGGTTTGGTGTGTTTTTAGTGATTGTTGGTTTGGTGTGTTTGTAGTCGTTGGTTTGGTGTGTTTTTAGTGATTGTTGGTTTGGTGTGTTTTTAGTGATTGTTGGTTTGGTGTGTTTGTAGTCGTTGGTTTGGTGTGTTTTTAGTGATTGTTGGTTTGGTGTGTTTTTAGTGATTGTTGGTTTGGTGTGTTTTAGTGATTGTTGGTTTGGTGTGTTTTTAGTGATTGTTGGTTTGGTGTGTTTTTAGTGATCGCTGGTTTGGTGTGTTTTTAGTCGTTGGTTTGGTGTGTTTTTAGTCGTTGGTTTGGTGTGTTTTTAGTGATTGTTGGTTTGGTGTGTTTTTAGTGATTGTTGGTTTGGTGTGTTTTAGTGATTGTTGGTTTGGTGTGTTTTAGTGATTGTTGGTTTGGTGTGTTTTAGTGATTGTTGGTTTGGTGTGTTTTTAGTGATTGTTGGTTTGGTGTGTTTGTAGTCGTTGGTTTGGTGTGTTTTTAGTGATTGTTGGTTTGGTGTGTTTTTAGTGATTGTTGGTTTGGTGTGTTTGTAGTCGTTGGTTTGGTGTGTTTTTAGTGATTGTTGGTTTGGTGTGTTTTAGTCGTTGGTTTGGTGTATTTTTAGTGATCGTTGGTTTGGTGTGTTTGTAGTCGTTGGTTTGGTGTGTTTTTAGTGATTGTTGGTTTGGTGTGTTTGTAGTCGTTGGTTTGGTGTGTTTTAGTCGTTGGTTTGGTGTGTTTTTAGTGATTGTTGGTGTGGTGTGTTTTTAGTGATTGTTGGTTTGGTGTGTTTTTAGTGATTGTTGGTGTGGTGTGTTTTTAGTGATTGTTGGTTTGGTGTGTTTTTAGTGATCGTTGGTTTGGTGTGTTTCTAGTGATTGTTGGTTTGGTGTGTTTTAGTGATTGTTGGTTTGGTGTGTTTTAGTGATTGTGATTTAGTGTTAGGTCAGTGGACAGCAGAGATTGGGTTATTGATTTGTTTGATTCAGCTCGTCCTCGGTTGTCAGTGCAGTTCACAGGTCAGGGACGCAGGAGCAGCTGTTGTGCTGGTTCAGGTAGGTTGCGTTGCGGTTGTGTCATTGACATCATTCATATACCGCAGTTTAACATCATGTCGTCATATTCATTCCTGTCCAGTGGACTTTTAGCCTGTAGAGTTCTCTGATGTAAACCTGTGATGGGTGTTATTATCCTTCAGTGCATAGTGGGCAACAATTGGTCCCAACATCATTTTTCTTCTCTTTTCTTTTTTGTCAGCCAATGACAATGTCCACTGGAGCAAGACGATGACGTTATACAATGTGTCAGAAGAAACCTCCCCTCCCTCGTTCCCTCTCTCCTCTGTGTCTGTCACTCATGAGCCCTTAGATCCACTTGTATCCTTTCCCACCTCCTCCTCCTCCTCCTCCTCCTCCTCCTCGCTGACCTCTTCTAACTGCACCAGTGCTCCTATGGCCTCCTCTCCTCCATACAACTTCTATGCGGTGCTGCTGGTACTGCTCATCTTCTGCGTGGTGTTTGGGAATGTGCTGGTGTGTGTGGCGGTGTCTCGGGAGCGTGCTCTGCAGACAACAACCAACTACCTCATCGTCTCCCTGGCTGTGTCTGACCTGCTGCTCGCCACACTGGTCATGCCGTGGGGCGTCTACCTAGAGGTTTGTATTTTTATTGTATATCTGTTAATGATCTCTTCATTCGTGTTGATACTAAAGGTGGATAACAATTGTCCTTAGAAGGAGAAATGTTTTGTGGTCTGAGACACAGACCGTCACTATGAATGAAAACAAGGCGGCCAGAGATATTTGGCAGAGATTAAAGATATTTAACACAGCTTTAACTATGTTACTTCACTGACAGCAGATGCTCTTTATTAATAATTCAATAAATCATGTCAGTTAAGTAATTTAAAAAGAGAATGACTCTGCCTCTCGGCTCTGTTTGGGGAAATTGACCAATCACAGGGTCATTCCATGAGAAAGTGTCAGCGCCGGCGTCGACTGCGTACGCTGCAAAGAAACCTAAAAAGTTAGGATCCACAAAAGAGTCAGAAAATGCATTTCAGTTTGGTGGAAATGAACTCACACAGCTAGTATTTTTATTTATTTTATTTCAATTTCAAAATCAAATCAATCAAAAATCTTGTATGTGACAATATCAAAATCTCATGCTTTGATGATATTTTTATTATTATATTTATTGTATTATGGACAAAATGAATAAATCAATGTAAAAACAGGTTAGTCATTGATGTCACTGTATTTACTTGAAGGTGGTGGGCGAGTGGCGCTTCAGTCTCATCCACTGTGACATCCTGCTGACCCTGGACGTCATGATGTGCACCGCCAGCATCCTCAACCTCTGCGCCATCAGCATCGACAGGTGCACTCTTATTTTCTTATCATGGTCTGTCTTATATTTAGACTTCCTTTTGTTGTTGGTCTGGGCCGGATGACAGAATCATCAATTTACACCTACACTGTTCACACTCATGCACGTGTTAATGTGAAACTAAGCAGGACAGAAGCCAGCAGGGGGCGCCCACATGAACCAAAACTGAAAATCAGGACATTTGAAATGACTTTAAATGATCATGCCAACTCTGTACCATTGTTTTTTTTTAATCTCATTTTGTTGTCATGGCTTTGGTTATGGTCTGTGTGATCTTACCTCACTGAAGTCAAGGCACTGCAATTGTATAGATTAAAATTCATGCTTCACAGAATAAATCCATGAAGAATCTATGAAAATAATGAGGAGGATCTCATCAAAGACGTTCTACTCTTCTTGTGAAGAGATTGTGTGCTTTCTATATATATCTTATGTATTTAACTTTGGAGCCATGAGAGGAAGTGCTGGCTCTGCACAAAGGTCATTTTAACCTTTTAAACCTTTAAAAAAGGTCATAGAGCTTCAAACTGGGGAGCTAGTGGAGCGGTGATGAACAGTCACTGGTTCAAATACCAATTAGACTAACAAACTAAAACCCTTTCACCTGTGTAGGTATTTTGACTAAGGTCCTTTGTGTGTGAAGCTTGCATATTCTGCTAGTGTGTGTGTGTGTGTGTGTGTGTGTGTGTGTGTGTGTGTGAGTCCACAGACCTGCTGCAGATTGGGGATTAGGTTCATTGGAGACTCTAAATTGACCACAGGTGTTTATATATAATATAAAATGTGAATAGTTATTGGTCTGTGTGTGTTGACCCTGTGATGGACTAGTGACCTGTCCATGTTATTAGCCCCACCTTTAGCCCTTTGACAGCTGGTAATATGCTGCAGCTTTCCCTGCAACCCTGAAAAAGATCAAGTGTTTGAAGATGAATGGATGAATGAATGCAAATGAAACTCAACAGTCAAGTACTTCTACCTGCTACAACTCTATGTGACACATATTCTATTATTCTTATTTTCTGCCTTTAATTGAAATAAATGTCATATTTTGACACACGACTGCCCGTTCAGTCGACTGTGAAAGCTTTGACTTGCTGACAGTTCTGTGTTTTGTGTCTTTGTGGATGTGAAGCCGCAGCTTTAGTCACTTTGAAGACAGTTTTTCTTGCCTGGGTTCCACAGCAAGTGCTGTGTAGGTCACTTAATGCATGACCATGAGGATACGACACTTAAGTGTGAAGAGGCACCGTGTGTTGAGAGTCATGCTAATGTGCTGTGTGTGTGTGTGTGTGTGTGTGTGTGTGTCCTCCTGCAGATACACAGCTGTGGCCATGCCGCTGCTGTACAACACCAGATACAGCTCCCGGAGGAGGGTGGCGGTGATGATCGCTGTGGTGTGGTTCCTCTCTTTTGCCATCTCCTGTCCTTTACTGTTTGGACTCAACAACACTGGTAACAGCGTCATCTGTCCTCACCAGTTTCTCCACACTTTGGGTGTGTTCACACTTAGCATGTTTGCTTTGATTCTAATGAACGTTGGTGTGTAATTCTGGTTCTTAGTCCACTTCCAAACACTCTGATAGTGTTTACATGACATTAAGGAAACCACTTTATATTCTTAGTCTGATGAAAATCTGACTTTTAACATGGATGTAAACGTGGAGTAAGATGAAGAGAGGTTAATCAGGAAGTTGAAGATGTCAGATACTGCAATAATGTCCTCTCAGGTTCTTTCCATATTCACAAAAATCCCACTGGGGACATTAAAGGACTCACAAACATGCAGTCTGTCCATTTAAAGTTAACGTTTACGGGTTCAAACCAGCAGCAATCTGTTCATCTTTGCTGCGTCTTGGACTGCCATGGTGAGGTACGTGAAGTCTGGAGGTCTATATGATAATGTACTGCTGTATCCCATCACACACCAGGGGGAGCTACAGCAAAGACCTTTGACTCTGCCTCTGTCTGCCTCTGGCTTCAGACAGATGACAATTACAAACTTATCATGACTGACATCAACGAGGCCTTTTCTCTCAGAGAAATGCTGTTCAGTGGATATTTTCTCTTTCCATGACCATTCTCTGTGAACCCTATCAATGTTCTGTGTAGATCAGCAGTTTCTGAAATACTCGGTCAGACACCAACATCCGTCACCAGACGACAGAGTTTGTGTTGTGTGGATCTCAGGCAGGTAAACGTTGTATCGTCTCTTTGTGGCCTCACCTGCTCAAACCTTTTCAGCAGTGATGTGAGATCAGCCGTAAATTCAGTGTGTAACACAACATAATCATTGGGTGTGAACCTGTTGGTGTGTGGTCTAGAGATTACTTACCTAGAATATTCACATCTTGTTTTAAACTTGATGTCTGTTCATCCCAAGGTGGGGGTTAGGGTGAACGCTCGCCTCCCATTCTACACCTAAAGACTCTGGGAACCACAAGCAGGCCTCCATGTTCACAGTGGCGTGGTCTGACGGGGCCGGATCACTAGGTGCTTTATATGTGAGGAGGAGGATTTTCACTTTTCCTGGTTCCCATCAGTACCTGTGTTGCTGCATTCTGAACCATTCTCAAGACTCTTGACCACAACAACACCAAGTGAAGAGCTGTCAAGAAAACATTGCATGGGCTAAGATGCAGATCAAGCCTTCCATGCTGAGAAAGAATCTCTACTGCCAAAGGAAAACAACCATCTTTTATCGGCACTGTCTCTTTCCACATGTCAGAGGTAGATTGAAGTGTTGTCTGCTCTGCTCAAAGTGGACACACATAATCCCATAATCACATGTTGTCTCACGAAAGAAGCAGGAGTGAAGATGCTCAGCAGCTCACGTCCGCCTACATGAAAGCAGCTATGAGAACACACGTGCTTGCACTGAACTCCAAGGAAACCACTTAGCTGTGAATAATACGTCTCTCTCCTGTTCACAGGAAGCATCACGCGCACTCAAAGCTACAAAAGCAAATGGAGTTTTCCATCTTTAAGTTGTTCATCAAATGAAAAACCTCTCATCCACATTCAAATGTGATGTATGTCGTTCTGATGAACCAAACATCATCCTTCCATGTTTCTTATCAGAGAGGTTTCTGATGCTCATGTTGCATCTAAGCCTATAGATGAACGCTCATTCAGGTTTAATCGATTCATCCTGACCTGTGTTTCAGTTGTGATCTGTTAGCTCAGTGTATTTTTAGACATTGTTCTTCCTCTTTGAACTCCTCTTCCTCTTGTGTTGATCCATATGAAAGGACAGAACATTACAACAGTGTCCTGACCCGACACCCTATGATCGCTCCACAGTCACCGGGTCAGTGTGGATGTAAATAAAACATGTTGTTCTCTCACTCGATGATTGTGAAGTCATGAACACACTTCAAACTTCATGGGTTATTGTATTAAAGGAAAGTTTAAACTCAGAGTTGTGTATATTGTATACGATATTGCAGTGATGTGGGAAGACATACAGTATATTGTTATTTCCAGTTCAAACTGACTGCACTGTATTTAGAGGAGTATCAGTTTCCTTTAACACATTTCAAACAAAACTAACCTCTGAAAGTGTCTGTACAACATTAATCATCAGTCTTTATAAACTTATAAACGTATCCATCTTCCCATTAGCCAGTCAGGAAGGAACCACGTGCAGCTTTGGCGACCCGGCCTTCGTGGTCTACTCCTCCGTGGCCTCCTTCTACGTCCCCTTCATCGTAACCTTGCTGGTGTATGTGCAGATCTGTGTGGTTCTGCGCAAACGGGCCAGACGCACCGTCCCATCACGGCGCCATAGTGTGCACACCCAAGACAGGACGGAGGCAGCAGATGGTCATCGACTTAGAAAGGTAGAACAGAACAAATGTTCTCCCTGTTAACTTGCAACAAACATTTTGAAATTCACCCTCAGATGTGAACAAAGCCCACAAACAAACGCAGACAACAGAACTGGTAACAGCACCTCAAAATCTCTTCTGCCATCATTTTATAGCCTAAAAGTCTTTGTTGTTGAACTTGTTCCAGCTCTTCATTGAAGCTTAATGTTAAACATTTCATTTTAGATGTCTGAGAAAGTTCTCCCGAACATTTATCTGTATCTATAAAGGCAACTGGACTGAGAGTGATTCATTGAAACATTGGATTATTGATACGAGCATGGGTGACTTTCCTCTGCAGACACGTCTGGTCAGGACGTAGTTTTGACCAACTTCAAATCTCTTAAATGAGGGAATCAGTCACTTAACATGAAGATGATGAAGGAGAAGCGACATCCACCTGTTGATTCTGCTACTGCTTACATTTCACCCAGGGCAAACGTCAGTGGACCACAAAACTACAACAAGCATGTTTGTTGACACACAAAAGTCCTCTGGATCATTGGTCTGATTGGTTGTAGGTCCATCCAACTGCATACAGAGGCCCTTGTATCTATGCCTGTGGGTCAGGCCTCTTGAAAGTGGGAGGAGACTACTCCCTTCCCAGACTCACACTCAGTCTCAAATAAGATGGAGACGCATTAACCAGGCTAATTTACCTCTTCCCTTTCAGAATGAGTGCACACAGCCTGAGGATGTGAAGTTGTGCACCCTGATCCTGAGGCCGGCCGCTGCAGCCCCACCGCGCAAGAAAGTGGTGAGTGATACAAAAGCCCAGTGATGCTCCGCTTGATTCTTATATTTTATATCTACAGTTTACACCGTTTCTACCCTTTTGTCAGACTTTGGTGAAGGAGGCGGCGGTTCATCCCCTTGAACTGGAGCCGAGTCAGTTTTTGCCACAAATCGAGCCAAGTCTGGCTCCTCCCACTGGCCCCCAGACCTCCACCCACACAAGACAGACAAGGATCTCTCTGTCCATCTCAGTCGGACCTGCCCCGGTTCTTCCTTCAACCATGACCCGATCGGTCCTGATTCCCCGTCCCCCGGCCCTCGATGATGGCATGAGGGAAAGGGAGGGATGGAAGGAGTGCAAGGGGATCACAAAAGAGAGGGTGAGAGGGAGGCTGTCACAGCAGAAAGAGAGGAAGGCCACACAGATGCTCGCTATAGTGCTTGGTAAGTGTGTGTGTGTGTGTGTGTGTCGACTTCATATATAAACAAGTAAACCCTATATTCAGTTTGCTATGTTTAATATTTCCAAATGAAAGTACAATGAACATTTAAATAATTCAACAAACTAATATAACAATTCAAATTAACATCTCATTTAACTTTCAAGGATAATAGTTCAATCAGTCAGTCAATTCAATACATTATCACATCTTCATCACCTGAAGACAAAGTGAGTGTGAGGCCTGTGAGGTAACCACCAGCAGCATCACTGGGGTGGGGTAAATGCTGGGGGAAATAGTATTTTCACATAACACATGAATCTTTTTTTAAAGAGATTTTCCATCTTTTGTAAGAGATGGATAAGTAAAAACATCTTGTTTCCCATGTATTAAAAAAGACATATTATTTATGTTCGTACATTTCACCAAAAATCCAACTTCTCCTCGTTTTCTTATTATTTCTCTGTATTTTCTTGTTTTTTACGGTGGGGCAGAGGACATTGTGCTTCTCGTCTGTCTTACTGATCACTTTCCGGTTGGTAACAACAGCCCATTACCAGAAAGTATCTGGAATAGAACAGCAGGTGATAATAAGGAGATTGTTCATGAGTAAAAACCAAGGTCATTTCGGGCTCTGCACTGATTTTAAATGGCAAAATTCAAGGACCGTGAAGGATGTGCATCCATCAACACCTACTTCAGCACAATGGATGTCACTTCTGGTTTCTATTCAATCCTGATGGTTAAAAAAAGACATAAAATACAACTGTATGCCTCAAAGCATTGAGGTTAAAGGTCAGGGTCAAGGTTAGAAATGTCACCTGATGAGATCTTCAGTTAAGTTTTCTTTGTTTTAATTTAAAAACTATAAAATAAAGAGGTTCAATAGAAAAATGAAGATTACTCTAAATGATTGCTCATTATTTTTTTCACAAGATATCGTGGCACAAACTTACACATGGACTCACACATTAACTTGTTGGATTTAGGTGGTCAAAGGTCAAAGTTCAAGGTCACTGCGGTTCCAAGGTTTTTACAGCGGCTTTTCAAGTCAACACTCCCGTTAGAGGAGATGAGTCTAAAATAACTTTGTGAAGAAATACAAACAACATGTAAGTGACCTTGTTACCATGGCTACAGTTGTAACATGTCGCTCACACACACATTCGTTCCTGTCCTGTCTCCAAGGTGTGTTCATCATCTGCTGGCTGCCTTTCTTCCTCACACATGTGCTGAAGGCCCACTGCACGAGCTGCTGTATCTCACCCTCACTGTACAGTGGCGTCACCTGGCTGGGTTACCTCAACAGTGCCGTCAACCCTATCATCTACACCACCTTCAACATTGAGTTTCGGAAAGCCTTCATCAAGATCCTGCACTGTTAACAGTCGCAGAGGATGAAAGTGTCAGCTGACACAAAGAAAAGGAATTTGAAAGTTCAAATGGAGGAAGAGAAAACAAGATATGAGAGATATGAGGAAATACATTCAGAAAAAACAAACTGTGAAACCCAAAAAACTGCGGATATTAATGGAAAAGACATGCAATGTGTTGTGTAAATAAAGTGTGTAAAGGGAATTTGTAGAATGACGATCTTAGTGGCATCACATGACATGACTGATTTACCATTACATTGGTTTTCATGTCAGACTTTCACTGTTGTATTTTCTTGTAATCTTCTCATTGGTTTGCAGAGGTTTGCCTTCATCAAGTCTACACAGAAGGAAGAGACACAACTGGAGCGACATTGTGGCAGAAAAACTGCAAACTAAACATCTGTTAACGACAGTAAATATCATGTACAGGTGCACGCGTGTGTGTGTGTGTGTGTGTGTGTGTGTGTGGGAGCAAAGAGAGTCCAACCCCTCACAGGGAGACTGGTTCCGGAGCCCAAGGTGTGCGTCAAGGCGAGCCCGACTATATCTGGTTGGAACCAGCTCAGGCTCCAGAAGGCGGCCCTGGTGACCCACGATTTCTTTGATTCTTCGATTCTTCGGCCTTTGAACCGGTCTTTGTCCGGTCCCTCACCTAAGACCTGTTTGACTTCTATAACCCTACCAGGGACATAAAGCCCCCGACAACTGAGCTCCTAGGGTCATTGGGACAAAACCCTCCACCATGATCAGGTGATGGCTCCAGGAGGGGGTAGTCATAGTAATAAAGGTAAATTGTGAATTGAAAATAAGTTCACATCCATAACAATGGCCATTTTTCTTTTTCAATGGCTTCAACTCTCAAAGAAATATTGGTAAAACAATTGTTATTGCTAGCACAAAAAAAAGCTTATTGTATTTACTTAGTGTGTTTGCTGCGGATGTACAAATAAAACAAATGCTGGAAACAATAATATCTTATTTTCCTGTATGCATTATTTGCGCTGTCCATGCACACCCAACGCGCTCTTTGAAGTATACCAGGACCTTTAGTGTCACAGTTAACAAGCGACATTAGCATTTACACTTCTGTACACTTCTGTACTGACCCACAAAGAAGCTCATGTCTCCATGTTTTTCAGCCGTACTTGTGTGTAAAAACTCATACTTTCTCATAGAGTTTTTGTTGTTTCATGCACAACAGTATGGTCTTATATGTATGAAGTGCTTTTAGTTCTCTGGTGCACTTGTCTCCTGCACTGTATACTTGATCTGTGTTGTACATGCAGAAATGTAACCTAGCTGAGCTGAGCTCACACCTTGTCCCTGCCAGCACCTTGCACTATGCAGTAATATAAGAACACACACACACACACACACACAGTGTCTTTTAAGTATATAAATGTAACATTGTGTGTGTGTGTGTCACCACACTGTCCTGATGTTCCTCAGTGTTTTTCAGTGGCATGGTGTACATTACCCTCTATTGTTTCACTCTACCCACACTCACAATAATCCCATGCATATTTCATCGATGTCTGAGTGCACGTATCTGTTACTGTCTTTGTGACTGTTGTGACCAGAGGACAGTGGAGAGGACGGTGAACCACACTGGTGCTCAAAGGTGTAACATTATGAAAGGATAACGTTTAATGAGGACGGGAAAGAAGTGACAAACTGCCAAACCCTGAAAATGATGATGGATTCCCATGAATGGCTCGTATATTTGTGGATTACAGATGCACCAGAACAAGCTGGCGTCTTCAGAATCTTGTTGGCGCGGTGATGCCTTAGTTCTGCCTATAGTAACAGGCTGGTTGAAGAAATGGAGTCATCACATGCAAACCTATGCGGTGACAGTCAGGTGAGGTCATGGTGTTTATCACACTGCATTACTTTATTATAAGTAAATAATATGAGTTATTGCTCAGTTGTTTCACTGGTTTATTTTCATTGACTGTGATGATTTCCAAACACAGGGGAATCTGTAAGCACAGGTTTATGGTAGACAGCGTGGCACTGGTGGAGGAACTCTTGAGGCACGTGGTTTGCAGGAGCACAGGTGATGTTAGAAGCAGCAGTTGTGTTTTTATTTGTAATTAAAACAGTCAGATTTTTCAGTTGCATAAATGGGAACAGTTTCTTTAATCATTTTTTTATGTATATATATGAACATTTAAATGGCAACACTCAGTATATCAACATCACTCATGAGTGCATTATTGTTTCCTCTGTAGGATTCAGCTGAAGAATCAAGGTTTCCTTCTGTTTCCTCTCAGCTCAGCCATGTCTGAAATCTGACGTGTTGTAACCTGACAAAAAGCTACAAAAATCAGCCAGAGGATCAAACTCGACAGTCAAGAACCTTTCATGAAACTGATCAGTGGCGATACAAATATGGATTTCCAGGTCCAGATCAGCAATATGAGCACTTGTGATGCACAGCAGTCAATTGCCCAACACTGGTCTCCAGCGTCTGTTCAAACTTCCGTCAGTCATGAAGTATTGAGCATCTCATCTCTGGTCCCTTCCACAGCTCTCATTCTCATCCCCAGCTCTCAGCCTACGCTTCAGGGAAAACAATACTCAGAGTTTCCGTTCTTTTCTGAATTCATAACAGATCCTAAAGTTCCCGAAACGTCCACATCTGAGACCCGACATCCAAACACCCTGACTTCACCAATTCCTTGTAGTGAAAGTCCATTGGATGTTGAGCAGAGGAAACTGTCAGATGGGGGACCACTGGAGGAGGGATCAGTCGGTCTCATGCTACCCAAGGATCTTCCTGTTGAAGAGCCAGGTAACAGTTTATGTTGAGTGTGAGGGGTTCTATGAGAGTTCTGAAGGTACTGAACTGAGCACTAGCATGTGAGAGAAACCATTACAACTACATGTACACTGGATGCTTGTTCAAAACTGGATGCTATGAACCAGTTTGTTTCACAAACGAGCGACTCATTGGCTGTTTGCATTGCTGCACGGAAGTGGAGCGTGAACTCACAGGGTCACAGGGTCACAGGGGTCAGGGTCACAGGGTCCATGTAGTGGTTAGCACTCAAACAAGAGTCTTTCTGCATGAAGTTTGTATGTTCTCCCCTGTGTGTGAGTGGGTTTGGGATTAGGTAAAGACACTCTGATGGACTGGTGACCTGTAAGCGGTAGAAGAGGGATGATGTGAACTCATATTATATAATCTGTTCCTAATGTCGAGAGCGTCATATACCACTGCCCTTTCATGTCCTGTGGTGTAACCTGATACCATTTATCCTTCTTTTGATTCCTCTGTGACCCACTGGTGGTGCATTTAGATAACAAAGTGAAAGTCAGAGTATGACATTAGGGTCAGGGGCCAGGATGAGACTGAGGTTACGGTTATGATAAATATATAGTTTCATTTACGGAAAAGTACTTCCTGTTCAAAAAGGCTGCTTTATGATTAACACGGCTCGCCATTCCTGTTGTTGATCGTTCACTCACTTCACTTCATGTGTGTGTGTGTGTGCGACTATGCTTGCTTTTGTTTGTGTGTCAACAACACCTGCCCAACTCGACCTCTGATTGGCTTACTATGACATTTTATCATCATCATGAGGAAGGACAGTAAAAACAATGTGTCTGCATGTGTTTGGTATGAAGGAGGAAACATGGGAAGAACATGCAACTCCATACAGAGAGTGCACCTCACATACCATCATATACTCTCCATCCATCCAATTTCTACTACTTAATAATCTATTCTCCACCACTGCAGGTAAATACAGTGAAGCATTTTTCAGAGAAGAAAAACATTATTCCCCTGGAGTGTGAAAGCAAAATTGTTCTCTCATAAATGAAATCTGTTGAAAATCTAAAATCCCTCAAAAACAAACATGGTAACTGGCTTTGATGTTGTGATATCCTCAAACTGCCCATGCAGCCAGTCTAAGGCCATCAACACTGTTCCCCAGGCTCTAATGAAATACCACCTCAATGACAATGGCGCCCTCCAATGGCTCTGGATTGTAATAGCATGTACATCACTTAACATGGCCCGTCCTGATTAAATAGCATTAATTATGTCATTTTAAACCTTGGTTCCGACTACGTCATGCATTTATAAATTGATTTGCTGATGCAACAAAATCTCTGACCTAAAAGTGAAGGAAACCATGTACTTTGTTGTTTAGATATTGATTTCTTTTGCAGGTGCAGTGTCTCAGGTGTGTTCATCTCGTGACTTGTTACTCATTGTCAGCTTTCCTCTGATAATCGTCCTGATCATCAGCTCTGCTCTATTGGGTAAGCTGCTCTGCTAAGTATTGTGTGTTATACTCTTGTTACTGAACTCATTAGCTTAACAGAACCCATCAAGTGTGTATATATGATATACTGTATATGACTGTCTTCTGCAGGAATCTATTTCAAGTGTTCCGTCATACAAATACACTCTTGGTGAAGTAAAGACTGGTCTATATTTGTCAGCAGCTGAAAGGGTTCAGGTGATTCACATCTAACTGGACATTGGTTTAACAGTAACATGAATCCATGTTTTTGCGCACGTGCATCTCTGCGCCTGTATCATGTCATGTGATTTGACTCCCATTGACTCCCAAGAGGGCGCGGGTGTGTGGCCGTCTGCTCATGTCAGTCGTGTTTGTGTTTGTGTTGCTTGTCACTGATAATGCTGACTCTCTGCTGATGATCTGCCAGTGAAAACTTACTAAAGTTCCACTCAGAGGTCTTAAGCTCCTCTCACCTCACTCACACACCTGCTCAGCTCCGGAGGGCTGCAGGTGGAAATCCAGCCCTTTGTGGCATTGTTGGCACATTGCTTGCTGGATAGCAAGCAACTGGATAGCTTTAAACTTTCTACAGCTTTATGAAAACAAAACACACTTTGGTCAAATTTGTTGTTTTTAAATGTGCTTTATAAATACATTTGGATTTGGATGTTAACACAAAGACAAGCCCGAGTAGAAAAACATGCAGGTACCATCACAGTAATGATGATTTAATACCTTATTGTCTGTTACCTGACCACTGTTTCACTGTGTTTCATTGTCTGTTACCTGACCACTGTTCACTGTGTTTCATTGTCTGTTACCTGACCACTGTTTCACTGTGTTTCATTGTCTGTTACCTGACCACTGTTTCACTGTGTTTCATTGTCTGTTACCTAAACACTGTTTCACTGTGTTTCATTGTCTGTTACCTAAACACTGTTTCACTGTGTTTCATTGTCTGTTACCTGACCACTGTTCACTGTGTTTCATTGTCTGTTACCTGACCACTGTTTCACTGTGTTTCATTGTCTGTTACCTGACCACTGTTTCACTGTGTTTCATTTTCTGTTACCTGACCACTGTTTCACTGTGTTTCATTGTCTGTTACCTGACCACTGTTTCACTGTGTTTCATTGTCTGTTACCTGACCACTGTTTCACTGTGTTTCATTGTCTGTTACCTGACCACTGTTTCACTGTGTTTCATTGTCTGTTACCTGACCACTGTTTCACTGTGTTTCATTGTCTGTTACCTGACCACTGTTTCACTGTGTTTCATTGTCTGTTACCTGACCACTGTTTCACTGTGTTTCATTGTCTGTTACCTGACCACTGTTAACTGTGTTTCATTGTCTGTTACCTAAACACTGTTTCACTGTGTTTCATTGTCTGTTACCTGACCACTGTTTCACTGTGTTTCATTGTCTGTTACCTGACCACTGTTTCACTGTGTTTCATTGTCTGTTACCTGACCACTGTTTCACTGTGTTTCATTGTCTGTTACCTAAACACTGTTTCACTGTGTTTCATTGTCTGTTACCTGACCACTGTTTCACTGTGTTTCATTGTCTGTTACCTGACCACTGTTTCACTGTGTTTCATTGTCTGTTACCTGACCACTGTTAACTGTGTTTCATTGTCTGTTACCTAAACACTGTTTCACTGTGTTTCATTGTCTGTTACCTGACCACTGTTAACTGTGTTTCATTGTCTGTTACCTGACCACTGTTAACTGTTTTTCATTGTCTGTTACCTGACCACTGTTTCACTGTGTTTCATTGTCTGTTACCTGACCACTGTTTCACTGTGTTTCATTTTCTGTTACCTGACCACTGTTTCACTGTGTTTCATTGTCTGTTACCTGACCACTGTTTCACTGTGTTTCATTGTCTGTTACCTGACCACTGTTTCACTGTGTTTCATTGTCTGTTACCGGACCACTGTTTCACTGTGTTTCATTGTCTGTTACCTGACCACTGTTTCACTGTGTTTCATTGTCTGTTACCTGACCACTGTTTCACTGTGTTTCATTGTCTGTTACCTGACCACTGTTTCACTGTGTTTCATTGTCTGTTACCTGACCACTGTTTCACTGTGTTTCATTGTCTGTTACCTGACCACTGTTTACTTGTGTCTTTCAGTCAAGTTCCTGGTGTTCCCCTCTGAAGTAAGTGAATCTCCTCCCCTCTGTGGTGCAAAAGACAACTGCAGTGTTCCAACTCCAGTGTCTTTTCTGTCTAAGTACCCAGTCAACCAAACAGGAAACATCACCACAGGTAAAGAAAAAAACATGCTGATTAATGTGTGGATGCACTAGTCAGTCTAATTTACTACATATCTGGGTTAGAAGATGATAATTACAGATCCATCAACATTTTTGCCATTATTTAACACCATTATCATGAGGGAAGGGGATATCATCACAATCATCCATACATCATTTGCATTCCATTACATTCCATTACATGTCATTCAGCAGATACTTTTATCCAAAGCGATTTACAATAAGTGCATTTAAACATTTGGGTACAAATAAGAGCTAGACGTAAGTAAGAGCTTCAAGTAAACCAAACTATGAGGTGCTAGTCATAAGTGCGATGTATACGGTTTGTTTTTCCTGGCCTTTTAATTATTTTCTCATACTCAGACTGCAGAGTTCAAGTCAACGATGGTCGACGTATTGTTGGGGGGACGATGGCGGCCAGTGGCAGGTGGGGCTGGCAGGTCAGCATGCACTGGAGAGGGAGACATGTCTGTGGAGGTGCCATCATCGCCCCCTACTGGGTCATCACTGCAGCTCACTGCTTTGTTGAGTAAGAGATGGACAGTGGGATGAAAGTGATGAGTTAAAGCTGCAGTAGACGGTAGACTGAGACAGGTTTTCAAGTTCTCTGTCCTGCTCCTTTTTAATCAGATTATCTCTGTTGATGTTAACACCAGTTTGTCTAGACTTAGACTTTAGAAAGTTAGAAGAACAGTCTGTGGTTGTTTTCACACCTAACAGTCTCCGCTAGACTCGGTTCGATTGAGGACTCGGTTCAGTTGGGGGTTGCAATATTCAGCCGCTCCGAGTTTGCTTTCACACAGAACCCGGAGAAGACCGGCGAAAACCCACCCAACATTGTGGGGCGACGGTAGCTCAGGGATAGAGCGAGTTGTCTTTAGCTCGAAGGTTGGGGGTTGCTCCTGACGGCTGTGCCGGCTGTGTGTGTGAATGGGTTTGAAAGATGAGTGATAAAAAGTATGCTGCATGAAAGTGTGAGTGAATGTGTGAATGGACAAATATAACACTGGCTTCACATGTTTGTATTCTACCCAGAGGCCACCATAGATTTGGGAAGCATGAAGCATGAGATATTCCTAGATGCTTCTTACTGGTCCTATAACAAAGTTCAAAGGGAGTGTTACTACATTCTTTTGGTCAATATACTTTTTCTCTTTTTTTTGCAAAAATGACAGGTTGTTTTTTTTTTAGCAGATAGGTTTTTCAATGTAATGTTTTTCACAACATTTGGACAGAAATGTGTGTATTTTATGTCATTTATGTCTATAACATACACAAGATCGAACACCAATGCTTACTGAGGCCACGTGAACTGAATTCCGAGTGCATATGTTGATTGTGCTGTTTGTGCAGAGAGATGTCGGCAGTCGCTGACTGGCTGGTGGTGGTGGACACCGTACGCATTGAAGACACTTCTGTGGGGAAACGTTACAGAGCCCTGCAGGTCCTACACCACCCACTCTTCAACACTTACAACAATGACTATGACGTGGGCCTCCTGCGCACCATCACTGACATAGACCTGACAGGTAAGAAAAAGGAAGATTATTGATTATTTTTACCATTCAAGGTATTTGAAAGGTCCTTGAATGCAAACGTAATCACACATTTAACCTCATGTTCGCCACAAAGACGAGTATACGAAGTGCACATTTCTAATCTTTTTGATTTTTTTCATTACACTGGTGGATAGGTGGTAGAGGGAGTTGTCTTTGAAACTGCAAGGTCGAGGGTTTGAATCTCAGCTTCACGAGTCCACATGCCAATATGTCCTTGGGAAAGACACTTAACCCCACACTGGCTGTGTGTGAATGGGTATGAAAGACAAGTGCTAGAAAAAGCACTGCACATGAGTGAATGGCAAAACTTTAGTGTAAAGCAGCTTTGAGTGGTCATCAAGACTCGAGAGAAACACTCTATAGACCAGCAATAAATAATATCCAGCTCTTTTAAAAGCAATTCATAAGAAAACATGTACTAAGTGTGTTTGGTATTTCACATGGAGAGACAGTTTGTAATAACATTTAATGAAAAAGTGACGGGTGAGAGCTGTGAGCGCTGTGAGCGGAGCATCTCACTCTTCCTCACTCTTCCTCAACACAATCAGTGACAGTAATAAATCCTTTACATGTTGTAACTGTGTGTAATGTGTGTGTAACTCGATGATGACACTGACAAATTCTGCTCATGTCTAAACATCAGAAAAATCATCCACACAATCCAACATTTGATTGGATGTATAAAGAAAAGTTGCACAGGACTCGCTGTAGGATTTTTAAACTGACAACTTCTCGGCAGTCGTACTTTTCACATTTTTGAGTACGCAATCTTTCAGTATGAAATCCACACACTCTTTTATACTTGAGGCCCCAGGAGAGCAGACGGTGACAGTTATGACACAGATTTTCACATATTCAACGTATCTTGTGAGTTGTATGTTGAATTTGATGTCTTTCTAAATGAAGGACCACAGTTCAGTGTGATTATTCCTGTGTTTGTAGCTGCTGTGCGTCCAGTCTGTTTACCTCGTCCGAATGACTTGTTTCCTCCTGGGGCAGCCTGTTGGATCACAGGCTGGGGATATGTTCATGAAGGAGGTGTGTTTGACAATTTCATTATCCTTTACACATGTGAATAATAATATTATGATTTTTACCCATCCATCTTCTACCACTTTATCCTCCACATGAGGGTTGTATTATTATTATCATCATCGTTATTATTATTATTATTATTATTATTATTGTTGTTGTTGTTGTAAAAACAGGAATTCAAATGAAAAATGTAGACAGAAAAGAGGGAAAATGACAAAAAATATGAGCATATTTCAAAATAGTATCTTGCAATCATAGATATAATGTATTCATTTTTTTATTATTATTTATTTGGGAGAATGAATGAAGGTGTGCATTTCCGAGAACAGTCATTTATTTGTTCAAAAGTGTGTTTCGTCCATTTGTACAAAAACAATCACGTGAGCAGTAATATTTAAACTGGTTATTTCCGTTTCTCCTCTCTCCCGTAAATGTGAGTACGCATGGATCAGTTTCCGTAAAAGACCGCACGTTTCCCGTCAAGTTTGTTTTTTATAAATTCCAAACTCTGAGTAGAAAGTGGAACAAGCTTTTTAAATGAGGCGTCAGGTCACAAAAAGAACTCCGATTTTTCCTGAGGAGATAATAGTCTCGGTCACTTGTAGCTCTTCTTCAACATGTCCATTCATGCACATGCATTCCATATTTGTATTATTATATGTTAAATATTCGTTATATACACTCACAGCGTGTTCCGAGGAAGGAAGAAGAGTCCGTGTTGCAGTAGAAAAGAATCCTTTTATTTGTGACAACAGAAAAGTCCACCAAAAATAACATAAACAGCGGTCGCTCTCTTTCTCGCTGTCGCTCTCTTGTAAGGGAGGAAATATCTGAGTGTTAAATCTCACCATATAACTAGACTAAATAAATCTTCAATAACAGATTCTTAACTATTTAGAACAAAAGTCTCAACAAGGCAATATTAGAAATGAAGGGTTAACATAAGAGTTTATTGAAATGTCCAGTGGTAGAAAATACAGCCAGTAAGTTGTGTGACACACAGTTGATGTGTGGGAGCTTCTGTTAAGCAGAACAACTCCACAGTGTCCCTTATATCCAAGATATACAGTACAACCAGCACACACACACACACTGACATTTACATCTACATTGTGATTTACTGTCTGAGGACCTTTTAATCACATGACAACTGAGCCACTTTGACTTGTCTACTTCCTGCACTGAGACCATCAGACCTACACACTTCAGAGTGGTCAATAATTAATACTACCTAATTTCCCAAATTGTTTCAGATTATTCACAAATGTGAATAATAATGTATTTTAAGTGCAGGTTTATCATCCTGACTTTGTTTCTAACACTTTTTATGTGAACGATATGACACAAGTTATAATTTTAATTTATTAATCAGGATTTTATATCTTTTTTTAACAGTTTTGTAGAATGAGTTATAGGAACAACAACTGTATGAATTAAAATCACTATCTAAGATAAAAATATAAAAATAAATGATGAAGATGATCCTCTGCTCCCTGGCAGCGACTCTCACAATTACATTTCATTGTTGCAGTTTTCCATCTTATTTCCGTTGCCACTGCACTTTTCTTCTTTATTTACTGTTTCAACGTTTCATCAGGCTTTACATCGAACGACTTACGACAGGCACAGGTGGAGGTGATAGATCAGTCTGTCTGCTCCCACCCAAGTGTCTATGGTGTGCATCTCACTGCGAGGATGATTTGTGCTGGTCAAATGGACGGAGGAGTGGACTCCTGCCAGGTATACACATACAAACAGTGTAACATCTGTAATGTCATGTCATGTAATGACTGGTTGTTGATTTCAGGGTGACAGTGGTGGACCCCTGGTCTGTGAGACAGTCCATGGGGAGTGGAGGCTGGCAGGGGTGGTGAGTTGGGGAGAGGGCTGTGGACGGCAAAATAAACCGGGTGTCTACAGTCGAATCACCCACCTGATCAGTTGGATAGAACGACATGTGCAGACTGTAAGAACCCTTTATTATTGGCATGTGTTATATTCACAGTCAGTCAAATTCTACAGTCTATTTTCAAATTCACAAAAATGTGAATTGTACTTTTGTGACATGAGAGTGTTGTGTTGTGTTGAGCTGTTAAGCAGCAGCTTTTTGACTTAAGTTTGGTGAGTGTTGTCATAGACTGATGTACATTACTGCCTCAATCAATCAGTTAATAGTCAGAAGAAAACAAAACTTTAAAAATGGAAGTTAGTGTTTGCTGATAGAAAATGAAGACACTTTTGAAATCCTCATGTTGGAGAAGCATTCATAAATGATTTTGTCATTTCAGTTATTTTATAGTGTAAATGATGTGTCAAATAACCTGCATTTGTTTGTTTGATTTATATTTATATACATGTATATATAAGTATAAACTGTATATAGCCTTTATTTAACCAGGAAAGTCCCATTGAGATACAAAATCTCTTCTTCCAGGGAGTCCTGGTCAAGATGGCAGCACACATGCATCAGGATTAGAGTGTGTGTCTCACTTGCTCACATTTTCATTTTCTTTCTTTGCTGCAGGACAAAGGAACTGGAGACAAAAGACAATAAAGATTAACTGTATCTGCTGGTGTTGCTGGTTTTTTCTTAGTTATAAAATGAATCACAAGTATAAATAACTAAATAAGTATTAATCAGACAGGACAACTTTAGCTATTGTTCTTGGTGTTTAACAGCAGGTGACGTCTGAAATGTTACATTACTTTCTTCCTCTTCCCTTTCCTTTGCCTCATAACCCTAACCCTCCAAATATCAGTGGCATCAGCCTGTGTGAACAAGAAATGACAGTAAAGAAAACATCGTTTCAGTGTCGTCACAACTTAACTGTCTAAGTCTATGTAAAGATCTGAGACATTGATAGTGAGGACAACCCATAAAAACAATGAGAGACATTCTGTAATGTTGTCTGGCTGAGGTTAAGAACTGACTAACACTGGATGCATCACGTGTGCGGAGTGAACACTCACGCGTGGGGAGTGAACACTCACGCGTGCGGAGTGTGAACACTCACGCGTGCGGAGTGTGAACACTCACGCGTGCGGAGTGTGAACACTCACGCGTGCGGAGTGTGAACACTCACGCGTGCGGTGTGAACACTCACGCGTGCGGAGTGTGAACACTCACGCGTGGGGAGTGAACACTCACGCGTGCGGAGTGTGAACACTCACGCGTGCGGAGTGTGAACACTCACGCGTGGGGAGTGAACACTCACGCGTGCGGAGTGTGAACACTCACGCGTGCGGAGTGTGAACACTCACGCGTGCGGAGTGAACACTCACGCGTGCGGTGTGAACACTCACGCGTGCGGAGTGTGAACACTCACGCGTGCGGAGTGTGAACACTCACGCGTGCGGAGTGAACACTCACGCTGTGAACACTCACGCGTGCGGTGTGAACACTCACGCGTGCGGAGTGAACACTCACGCGTGCGGTGTGAACACTCACGCGTGGGGAGTGAACACTCACGTGTGCGGTGTGAACACTCACGCGTGGGGAGTGAATGTGAAACCTCAACACCAAAAGGGTCTGGGACAGACCAGGGTTTGAACCAAGGACCTACTTGTTATAACAGCTGTAGCAACAACTCTAGCACCATGTGTTTATCCATTTAAATAACATGTTATAATGGGTTTATATATAAAATACCAGGAGGAAGCCCCACTGTTATTTACCTCACTGCCATGTGTCAGTACAACTGCACACACACCAATTAGTGAGAGTGAATTTGTCCTGTGCATTTACCCCATCCTCATTACACACCAGTAGTGCGCGCACACACACACAAGCTGGGCACAGGAGCAGTGGGCAGCACTTATTTGCACCCAGGCAGCAATGGGGGATTGGGTGCCTTGCTCAGGGGCAGCCCAGCCCTTGACCTACAGTCCAAACAGCATCAATGCTCCAAATCCTTAGACTGTCATAATCACTTCATCTCTCAATGAATGAATTTGACATTGACGTCTGACAAACCTGAAAATGATGATGTTCTCGAATGTTTTGTCTACAAACACAAAAAAATGATAAAAATGTTAATGATTTCTTGGTTAAAATGAGCAAAGAAACCCAAACATATTCATATTAAATAAACTTTATAATTAAATGAATTATAAAGTGTATATCATCATTTATACATGTTGAGAATCTGAGACATGCACATGAGTAATGACTGATTTAGTAAAAAGTTATAGAATTATGAATAAAGGTGTCATTGTGTAACAGGAGGTTTTTATGAAGCACTAACATGGTTCAGTTTGGGAGGTTACGACAATAGTCACGTAGGCAACACTGTGTCTGTGTGTGTGTGTGCTCGTGCACAGCAGCTGCAGGCGGAACTGAACTGAAGTGACCTTGTTTTACTGGGGAAGCTGGCGGTTACACACACACACACACGGGTGCGCGCGCGCGGAGCGGCTGGTGGGCGTCACCGCCGTGCTCTAGCGTCAGATAATAACTTGTGATGGTTGTGATGGTTGTGATAGTGACAGAGAACAAAGTAACAAACAACCATGTGCTCTGTAATCAGCAGAGTGAAGCCGGTTCAGCGGGTTCTGGCTCTGGCTCGCACGCGCTCCCTCTGGACCCACAACGAGGCCTGGAGTCGCACAACAACCCGGAGCAGACGCCTGTGTCCCGGTCTACGCAGCAGCTTTGAACCGCTCCGAGCTTCCAGTAGACTGTACTGCTCCAGCATGAACCAGGGACCGGTCTTCAGACAAGTAGGTTGTGTTGTTCCGCGTCAGGTCCGCGTCAGGTCCGCGTCTTTGTGCTGTTAGCCTTTAGCTTTAGCTTCAGTGTCATTACATGTCACCGCAGTAACTTGTATGTTTCAGTGAAGGGCAGTTATATCACACAATAATCCCGATTATAATCTGGTTATAGAACATAAATGTTAGTCATTGATGAAGTTGTTTGTTTTGTTTGCAGCTGTTTGAGTCGCAGAGCTGCACGTACACGTACGTGTTAGCGGACCCTCAGAGCAGAGAGGCCGTGATCATCGACCCTGTCCTGGACACACTCGACAGAGACCTGAAACTCATCCATGAGCTGGGACTCAGTCTGAAAGTGGCAGGTAATCTCATCACATTGACAAAGTACAGTATTTATATGTACTTTCATATAAATACTGACATCAAATATATTCAGAGTATCTTCAAATCAAATATTCAGACTCAGCTGTTATCACTTCATTTTTTAAATCTCTTATTTTACGTTAGTGACAGATCATTATAAAAGTGTGTGAAGACTTAGCTGAACACGTGGCGTTTGTATGAAACACAGTAGAAGCACACAACCATTCACTCACACATTAGCCAATTATCAAAATAGTTGATTCATAGATTAATAATCGAATCATTGTTGCAGCCCGAGACATTTCACTCTGATCTTCTCTTCTGAAGAATCTATCGTCCTGTTCACCTCATCATTAGCAAAAGTGCATTAACAAATGTGTTGTGTTTATTTTGAATGTGCCGACAGTTCAGTGGAGTGTCAGTCAAGAGGTGACGGTTTATTTGTGTAAAATCGTTTTGACACAGTGTCCAACAAGTTAGTGTCTTATTTGTTCCAAACGTAGTCATTTAATTTTCAAACAAAAAAAACAACAACAAATCAATCATTGCTTTCCTTCATATTATCCTATAATGGTATTTATTCTTTATTTTATGATCATTTCAGAACCTCAGAACACAGATTATCTTCACTGCCTTTTTCCATTACTATGTTTAAACATACAGTTTATACAGAGGCTGAAGAAGGTGCAATATAAAGTATAAAGTATAAAGAATCTCAGCAATCTGACATTTTTTTTTAAATGTTTAAAATCGGATTTAATTTGTGAAATTTGGAAATACGTCACAGTTCAAATTTCACTTGGCTCGTTTTTGTGAACTAAAGGAAAAACTTACATAATTATTGCTACTAAAAATGCAATATACGATGAATCATAACTGTGACTCAAGTAGCCTGAACATGTGACTTATAAACACACACCCCTGGAAGTCCATATAAGGAGTTGTGTGTTCTTCACACCTGAGGACGAGGGTTAACTGAAGGTTAACTGAAGGTTAACTGAAGTTTAACTGAAGTTTAACTGAAGTTTCCTCACTTTGGCCGTCCTGCAGAGCGTCACAGAGAAACACAGAGAAACACAGAGAACCAAAAGAATACGACACAGTTGTGTGTGTGTGTGTGTGTGTGTGTGTGTGTCACCTCAATGAGCACAATTTAGAGGTAATATAATGTCTACATAAATCAGCAGGTCAGAGTTGAGCACTCAAATTCTATCGAGGTGATTTTTCAGACAGTTGTGATTTGCAGTGTATAAGTCAAGATTATTCCAGTGTTTTATGCAGCATTGAAATAATAAATGCAAAGATGAGAACTTTAAGATATGTTTTCAACATTGGCATTTAAGGATAATAGTTAATACTTTGATGAACAATGAATTCACTGCCTGTTATTTATTAAAAGAAGCCATGTGTTAAACACGATGGCTGCAGACTCTATGGTAAAGCACAGCACGCTCTCTGTCTGACAGTAAACACCCACTGCCATGCCGACCACATCACAAGCTCTGGGCTGATGAAGAAGAGACTGGTGGGTCTAAAAAGTGCCATCTCAAAAAACAGTGGTGCTGCTGCAGACATCCAGCTGTCGGAGGGAGACGAGATCACGTTTGGAAAACATGTAAGGACGTGTGGGACGTCTTTCAATAATCCATATAACATATAATACTTGTGTAAAAACGTGTTCTGGTTGTAAGGAGTAACTTGTGTTTGAAGTCGTGTGTTGGATAAATGAAGCCCTGACAAACATGGACCTCACAGAACTGAACTGTTGATGTTTTCAGGACTGAGGGACTGAGACAGTGAAGGAAATCCTCCTTCACTTGTATATTATTACTGTTTAAACTGAAACTCTGATTTTAGAGTGTCTTCTGTGTTTGTCTACACCTTCCTGGATCAGCAGGTTCTTTTTATTATTCATGTCTCTGCTCTATAATAATAGTTTACAGTCAGTTACAGTCATGTCAGTAAACCAAACATTTTATATCTGTTCTGTATTTCCTGGTGTCACAACAGTGTCATCAATGTCATCGGTAATCCGTCAACATTTAGCTGCAACACAGCAGCAGTAGTTTCTGCTCGTGGATACGCCTTAATGAAACTTTGACTTTAAGATTTGGACTTCAATTTCATTTGCTGTAAGAGCGTGTGTGTGTGTGTGGGGGGGGGGGGGGGGGGGGGGGGGGGGCTGTGTATGTGGTCAGTATGACATAAATGGTTAGAATGAACATCCTGTTTTTCCAGACTTCTGAATAACTTTCAGAAAGTGAAGAGGATTCAAAAAACAAAATGACAGAGAAGAGGTTTCATACAACAGCTTTATTCTAAAGGACAGACGGTGGGACGGCACATGACGGCACATGTGACGGCACATGTGACGGCACATGACGGCTGGAGAAGGTGCAGGAAGAGGAAATGACTCATGATTATGAAAAACTGTCTTCACCATGTAACACTATGCAATTAACAATGACTTTGAATGGGTTTGAGCTTTGTTATTGCAGAGTCTGGAGGTGATTTGTGTTCCTCTGTGCAGAGTCTGACAGTGAGAGAGACTCCTGGACACACTGATGGTTGTGTGAGCCTGGTGCTGAGTGATCACAGCATGGCTTTTACTGGTGATGCTCTTCTCATCAGAGGCTGTGGCAGGACAGACTTCCAGCAGGGTAGACATACAGAACTTATACTTGTGCTCATTTCTCCTTTCACTCATTTACGATTGTAATATTGCTATATGACCACAGGAGGGCAGTGTTGTGTATGCCTTTGTTAGTTGGTCTTTGCCGTCTGTTTGTGTTAAATTGTGTTCTTTTTTTCTGATTCAGGTTGCGCTACGAAACTTTACGAGTCAATCCACCAGAAGATCTTCACCCTGCCTGACCACTGCCTCATTTACCCAGCACACGACTACTTAGGTAAATGTTTATTTCATATCTCATAGATCAGTGAACTCAAATGGAATGATATCATAACACTTGTTTGTTTGTTTTTACCAGTTTTCTCATTTAATTGTTGGGGGAAAAATGCTCTTTTCTCTTTGGAAATTGTTCTTAGTTTTACTGAAATTCTGATGTGATCGTGGCATGAGAGTAGAAAACCAATAACACAATATGTCAGATACTGTTTCTGTGTGTGTGTCACTGTTTCTGTGTGTGTCACTGAACTGTGTGCATGAGTGATAAAGTGATAACTGTGTGCATGAGTGATAAAGTGATAACTGTGTGCATCAGTGATAAAGTGATAACTGTGTGCATCAGTGATAAAGTGATAACTGTGTGCATGAGTGATAAAGTGATAACTGTGTGTATGAGTGATAAAGTGATAACTGTGTGCATGAGTGATAAAGTGATAACTGTGTGCATCAGTGATAAAGTGATAACTGTGTGCATGAGTGATAACTGTGTGCATCAGTGATAAAGTGATAACTGTGTGCATCAGTGATAAAGTGATAACTGTGTGCATGAGTGATAAAGTGATAACTGTGTGTATGAGTGATAAAGTGATAACTGTGTGCATCAGTGATAAAGTGATAACTGTGCATCAGTGATAAAGTGATAACTGTGTGCATGAGTGATAAAGTGATAACTGTGTGCATCAGTGATAAAGTGATAACTGTGTGCATCAGTGATAAAGTGATAACTGTGTGCATCAGTGATAAAGTGATAACTGTGTGCATGAGTGATAAAGTGATAACTGTGTGCATCAGTGATAAAGTGATAACTGTGTGCATCAGTGATAAAGTGATAACTGTGTGCATGAGTGATAAAGTGATAACTGTGTGTATGAGTGATAAAGTGATAACTGTGTGCATGAGTGATAAAGTGATAACTGTGTGCATCAGTGATAAAGTGATAACTGTGCATCAGTGATAAAGTGATAACTGTGTGCATGAGTGATAAAGTGATAACTGTGTGTATCAGTGATAAAGTGATAACTGTGTGCATCAGTGATAACTGTGTGCATCAGTGATAAAGTGATAACTGTGTGCATCAGTGATAAAGTGATAACTGTGTGCATCAGTGATAACTGTGTGCATCAGTGATAAAGTGATAACTGTGTGCATCAGTGATAAAGTGATAACTGTGTGCATCAGTGATAAAGTGATAACTGTGTGTATCAGTGATAAAGTGATAACTGTGTGCATCAGTGATAAAGTGATAACTGTGTGCATCAGTGATAAAGTGATAACTGTGTGCATCAGTGATAAAGTGATAACTGTGTGTATGAGTGATAAAGTGATAACTGTGTGCATCAGTGATAAAGTGATAACTGTGTGCATTAGTGATAACTGTGTGCATCAGTGATAAAGTGATAACTGTGTGCATCAGTGATAAAGTGATAACTGTGTGCATCAGTGATAAAGTGATAACTGTGTGCATCAGTGATAAAGTGATAACTGTGTGCATCAGTGATAAAGTGATAACTGTGTGTATGAGTGATAAAGTGATAACTGTGTGCATCAGGTCAGACAGTGTCTACAGTCATTGAGGAGCGCAGGTTTAACCCACGCTTGACCAAGAACCTGGAGGAGTTTGTGAACATCATGAAAAACCTGAACTTACCCAAGCCTAAAAAAATAGGTATGAAAACATAATTTCCTCTTCAGCTGACGTCCATGTGGAGGCTTAGGTCTGTCATTGTAAAGACACGCACAGACACGACTCACGTCTTTCTTTTTACCACCTTCTCTTTTTTTTTTCTTTGCAGATGTTGCAGTCCCTGCCAATCTGGTGTGTGGATTACATTAAGTGTGACTCTCCTGCTGAAGCCTGGTTTCTAATCCAATCATCTACATTATAACAGACAAGAGATTAGGATTTAAATTTCCGTAGTTAGTATGAACTACATTCTGATCAATAAGTGCTTTCTTATCTTTTAAGGGCTAGTGGAGGCTGACGACACATGGATTGTGTATAATGTGTATTTATTATCCTCACACCACTTTATGCCATGAAATTGTAGAAAGAAAAACATGGAACTGTAACACAAGGTGTTTGAAATCAATCCAGTAACCTTTGACCCGTGCATGTTCACAGAGGGAATACTATTGAAATGAAGTGGCATCAATAATCATGGTCAGTCAGTAAAGTTTGTTTTTCAGGTGTAAATCAGTGTATTGAAATGTTGTGATAAAAACATGTTGTGTATCGACTGCTGGGCTTGGTATGTTTGTATACAATCAAAGGGTCTATATGGACCTGATGTTTTTCATTTATATTTTCTAATTATTTGGAGTCTGTTCAAATCTGTTAAAACAATAAATGACTTTATAAAGCCATATATTGTTATATATCTTTTATCTGCCGTCATAATGAATTTAAATGAAAATACATCAAGTTAAGGGCTTTTCTCAGCAATTTTTAGGTGAGATTAAAAAAAGAGATTAATTAGATTAATTCATTACAGATCATCATTAATCTCTCAATTTTTTTAATCGCTTGACAGGACTACTTTTGTCATCATTAGACAACATTTACTTACTGGAAACTTTCCCAAAGAAAACAGCTGTTTTTGTCCAAACCAGCGCTGAAACTCCTGTGTGGCATGTTTTAAATCAGAATAAATCAGGTTTGACATGTTTTCAGTTAAAACTACAGTTCTATTTACTATTAGACTCAACAACAAACAGTGTGACTTACAACTATTACACATCCTGTGACCTGAATGAATGTTTACAGTATGTACACATGCACAAGCACATTGTTATTATTATTATTCCTCTGTGTTGTCGTGTGACATTGATCCCAGTAGACGTCCCAGTTGGTACCTGGCACTTTAATGTTTAATGTTTAATGTTTAATGTTTAATGTTCTGTTTCAGAATACACCAGATGAAAGTGTGAAGTCACAGCTCTGTACACAGCAGTGAGTTACTGTCTGCTCCACCCTCACTGGCCTCTTTACAGCTCCTTCTGAATGAGCTGATGGTGTCATAGATTATTTTCACTGACATGTGTCCAGTGACGGAGAACAGGCAGCAGGTTAATGGTGGTGGGCCACGCACTGAAAGACGCTCATCAGATGGGTCTTGGTTTGAAAAGACAGCTGGCACATGACGATAGTGTCGGCTGCTGTAGAGTCAACAGCATCCACGCACACACAAACAGGTACACACACACACACG